>NC_088934.1:2345000-2540000 GCF_038396675.1 Hydra vulgaris
TCATAACCAATCATTGTACGAGCAGACTTAACATGAAAAAAATTATCTAAAGTACCAGTGGTTTCAGACTCCCTGCATTCAGCTTTTTCACTTTCATTTAGGTAACTTAAACCATTTCTCAAAATCCAACCAACACCACTAAGTAGTTGAAGAAATGGATTTTTTTTGTCAATTACTTCTTTTTCAGGTAGATAACCTATTACTAATGTTCCATCTGATCGAATTCCAAAGTTAGCATTTTGTATTCCACCATTATCCTGCACAAGATTTCCATTACTTATAATATTACCATAACATTTTCCATAATCTTTATTGGTTTCAAATGGATTGAAAAAGCCTGCATTTATAGCTATGCGACAGTTCTGCTGCTTTGCAGATTCATGAACATATGCTAGAGAATTTGTTTTACAGCCTCCACTTTTCAACGGCTCTAAAACAGATAGCATTTTAAGTGGATTCTTGATAACAGTTCTATGACCAAACTGCAAATGATCAGTTTCATATGCAATAGAATTTGTAATAAAAGTTGAATCTATCTCAATAGGCTTTATTGATTCATATGTCAATTCACCATACTGAGTTTTCAGGCAGTCTCTAACATATCTATGATTACGCATTTGATCAAGGTGGCCACCATTCATGTATGGTACTAAATCATCTGAGATGGATTCCGATGAAACACAACTCATTATTAACAAAACAAAGTTTATTTTACTCATAATCAGCATTAAACGCTTTTTTTTTTTTTTGTTATTACCTTTAATCATTAAAATTAGAAAACATAATAAACCAATAAAAAAAAGAGTTTTTTTTTAAATTAAATCGACTGTTAAGTGAATTTGCAGTATAAAAAAAAGTCCAACTTGCTATAAAATGATCTCAGCCCCAGACCTCAAACCAATAAGTAGATTTACAGTAAAATAAATACAGTTCAACTCCAAACCAATAAGCACTAAAAATTTTAAATTACAAGAATTTAAAATGCTTTAAATCTTTTTGCTTTCACAGACCTCAAATCAATTAACTATACTGAAAAAAACATTTTGTTATTAATTTTAAAAGTTTATGCACGATTTAATTTTGTATCATGTGTAATACAAATTAAACAACATAATTAAAAAAAATGTATCATTAACTATGGAATGTTTTAAGTATAAAGATTTATAAGTATAAATATTTTAGTAGTTAACTCATGAAAAGAAAATATTTTGTTAATAAATAAACAATAAAATATATAGCAGCATTGAAAACACTTAAAGTTTTACTGTTTTTTTATACATACTTTAGCTTTTTCATTTTTTGTGTTTAGTTTACTAATAGTGTCTTTGTTGAAGCTTACAACCACAAGAGTAAGAGATAATACAGAATAACAGAATACAAATCAGACAGGATAGACAAACAAAATTTTCGTAATAGATTTTTTGTTTTTAAAAATTTTAAATTATTATGATTTTATGCAAGTAACCTTTTTTTTTTTGATTTTTACAAACAGAATTTTTAATAATTTTAATGTTAAATCAAAAAAAAGAAAAATAATAAGATTTTCAGTATTAAGTACCAGAAAAAAAAAAATTAAAAAAAAACATTTTAAAAACAGTGTAAAAAAAAAAGATAATACAAGTGTCTTTAACACAGTGTTATAAAATGGGTTCTAACCTTGACTTTCTGACCCGAGAAAACCCTTTTGTGGAATGATAGCCCACACTATGGGGATCACTTGGATATAAGTATTAAAATCAGATTACAACGTCCTGGCAAGTTATTGACAGGGCTGTACCGAACGACATAGACGTGGGGGGGGGGGGTGAAAATGAAAAAAACAAATTTTACCGACAAATTTTTTTTTTTTTTTTTAGAAGCCAAATTTCAGTTTTAACCGACATAAACCATAATTTTCGAGTTTTCCGTCAAAAACTGACAGAATATAGTACAAAATATAGGTTATTCCAATAAATATGAACTAGGGAAACAAAAAGACATATTCTGAGAGTTTATCGTGTATCTAAAATGAAAATTATGCTTTAAAATAAATATTTAGGTTCCTCATCAGCTAGAAAACTATTTCCTCCAAACCCATCAATTAGTATAAAAGAACTTGTTCAAGTTCAGGCAAACACAGGGCTTTCAAACAATGGCATCAAGAGACTAGCTGCTACAATTAATCAGTCAACTTCACAACATATTGTTGAGAAAAACTATGCTGTAAAATTTGATGCAGTTAGTAAGCAGCTTTCTCACCATTTCACGAGTTCATTGATTAAAGATCATGCTGGATGTGGAAGGACTGTCATTCATTGCAAGGACTTCAAAGAGCTTAAAAATGAACTCATTTCTATGAGAAGCACATCAAACAATCATATTGTGAAAGTTGGAATTGACGGTGGGGGAGGATTCCTGAAAGTAAGCCTTGGAATTATTGAATTAAATCGTGAACCTAACACTCCCCCAGCAAAACTCAATTGCACAAACAAGTTTTTCAAGGACACTGGAGTTAAGCGACAACTTATTATTGCTGTCTCTGAGGACCTGCAAGAAAACTACTCAAATGTGTCTCAAATTTTCGAATTGATCAATATGAGAGACCAAGATTTTGTTTTGTCCTGTGACCTAAAACTGGCAAATATAATTTGTGGTCTCCAAGCACACTCAAGTGCACACCCCTGCACCTGGTGTGAGTCAAGTGCAAAGAACCTTTTAAATCAAGGAAAATTAAGAACTTTCCAATCTCTTGATCAGAATGTCTCACTTTTCAATGCAGCAGGATCAAACATCAAAAGAGCTCGTGATTACATGAATGTTGTTCATTCTCCTGTATTTGATCTTGCTGGTGGCACATTAGTTGTGGACTTCATACCGCCAATGGAGTTGCATCTCCTTATTGGTGTTTTCAATCATCTCTTTGCTGCCCTACTAAAAATTTTCCCTCATGGAACTCTTTGGACTGATTAACTGCACATTAAACAACAGCCTTATCATGGAGGGCATTTTGCAGGAAATGAGTGCAGGAAGCTGCTAAAAAATATTGATCTTCTTCAATCTATTGTCGAGAAACACACATGCTATGCTGCAATACCATTAGTTGATGTATTTCGAAAATTCAATGCAGTAGTGTCTGCCTGTTTTGGATGCATTCTTGATCCAAGTTATGTACAAAAAATTGAAGCTTTCAGAGTGGCTTATGTGGCACTGCAAAATGTTTCTGTGACACCCAAGATTCATGCTGTATTTTTTCATGTGAAAGATTTCATTGACAAACACGGCCAAGCTCTCAGACTTTACTCAGAACAAGCAACAGGGGCAATGCATCGCAACTTTCAAGTGCATTGGCAAAGGTACAAACGACCTAACCATCATCCTGAATACAGTAAAAAGTTGCAATGCTACCTTGTGGACTTTAATAGTAAACATTGCTTGTGAAAAGAGCCATTTTAGAATGATTTTTTCTAGTATTAGAATATTTATTTTAAAGCATAATTTTCATTTTAGATACACGATAAACTCTCAGAATATGTCTTTTTGTTTCCCTAGTTCATATTTATTGGAATAACCTATATTTTGTACTATATTCTGTCGGTTTTTGACAAAAAACTCGAAAATTATGGTTTATGTTGGTTAAAACTGAAATTTGGCTTCTAAAAAAAAAAAAATCTTGTCGGTAAAATTTGTTTTTTTCATTTTCACCCCCCCCCCCCCACGTCTTTGTCGTTCGGTACAGCCCTGTCAATAACTTGCCAGGACATTGTAATCTGATTTTAATACTTATATCCAAGTGATCCCCATAGTGTGGGCTATCATTCCACAAAAGGGTTTTCTCGGGTCAGAAAGTCAAGGTTAGAACCCATTTTATAACGCTGTGTTAAAGCTGTTTGTACAACAACTGGGTAATGTTTCTTTTTAACGAAATCATTGGTAATGTTTCTTTTTAATGAAATCATTGGTAATGTTTCTTTTTAACGAAATCATTGGTAATGTTTCTTGTTAACTAAATCATGCTACAATATTGAACCACTGAATGTAGCTGAGAACTGCAAAAAGCTTTTTAACAAATTTTTATTTTTTAACCATTATGAAGTTTTTTTTGAATAAACAAATAAAACTTTAAGAAAAAATACTTTCTCATTTTTCTGAATGAACAAATTTGGTTTAAAATAATATTAATAAGATAATTTTATAGTGCAAATAAAAAGGTGCTGAGGTGCAAGTAAAAGCTAGGGTTATATTTGATTAACTTGATTTTTTGCAAGACACCCTTAATTGACACCCTTCATTGACAAACATAGAAAAAGTTAGGATGTCTGAATGGTAATTATTTTGAACACTAATAAGTTTTGCACCTTCTATGGATACACTAAAAGTTAGAACAAATAATTCAAAAATAACAAATTGTTAGACATTATTTTTAATTTTAATATTATACAATTTAAAGAACTTTTAAGTGCCAAACTTCTTAATGTTCAGTGGATCAGGTAAAGACTTTAAAATGGTTTTGAATGGCCGTTCAACAATAACCAACTCATTGAGTGAATTGAATTCAAAAAACATTATATCTTTAAAACCACGTATAGTTTTATATACACCTTTCTGTCTACTTTTTTTTGGTTGTGATGCTGCCTCATCATCTGGAAAAAGTATTTTTGTACCATAGTTAATTTTTACAATGTAGTTCCTTAATTGAAGAATAATCTGGTCGTAATTTTTTGGAGGAAAAGTTATAGTTTGTATTTCTTCATTTTTTTTCCTTGCAGTAAGTAACTTAGTTTTATTGAAATCAAATAACCATGGCATAAACATATCTTCTTGAATATTAAATTCATACAAGAACATATCACTTGTACATACAAACAAATTATTTGTTTTAGGGTGAAAATTCAAACAAGTAACATGACCAGAAAGAGTTGGTAAAGATGTAATATATTTTCTCTCTTGCAAAGAAAATATTAGACATTTAGATTTTGAATCAACAATGCAAACATATTCATCATTTTTGCTTATAACAATGTGCCTGAAGGGAAGGTCTATACCTTTATCTAGTTCTATTAACTCAGTTTTAAATGAATTAATATGGGTAATATTGATTGACTTATTGACAGTTATGAGTAATTTTTCGCTATTAGAGAAACACATAACTATTGCAGGACATAATCTTAGTTTAATTTTCTGAACAGAAGGTCCTTCTGATGATTCAACATTTAACATAAACAGCTGTGATTTTTCTAAACTGGAGTAAGCAACATAAGATCCATTGTGTGATATCGCAGAACAAATTAAATGGTCATGACCATTTGCCCTTATCTCAAACAACTTTTTTGGCATAACACGATCATTATTGTTGATATGATTCATTTTCCAAATATTCAACTTTTGTTGTTCACGAAACAACAAAAGATTTCCATTAGGTGCCAACTGACACACACTAGATTGAGGTAAACATGGATAAAAAACACATTTTTCTAACAAAAAATCATTAAGAGAATGAACAACAAATCTTGGATCAATTCCTCCAGAAACGAGACAATTATAAGGCTCTGAACAAATGGCAAGACTCCTTGTATCATGTTGAGTTGCACGAACATGTTTCGTTTGAATCCAGGATGACTTATGTTCATTTTGTAATAAAACAAATTGAACAATCTATTAAAAAGAAAAAATTTTTTGGTAAATACTTAAAAACTTAAAAATATATTTTAATAATTGAATCTAAAAATCTTGAAAATTATTTGCTATTTATATAAAACTTATAAATAAACTTATAAATATTTTTAATTGGTTATTACTTTATTAGTTATATTTTACATTCACAAAATTTACAAACTTTTTTGTTTTCATTGAAGTGAAAATCAACTTTTTACATAATATTCTAAATAACCATTTACTTATGATTATTTTTGTTTGGACATATAAATATATCAATAATCCTTTTTAACAAAACTAATTCTAGTATATAGACACACACATGGATATATATATATATATATATATATATATATATATATATATATATATATATATATATATATATATATATATATATATATATATATATATATTTGTAACAATTTTAATAAAAATCAAAATATTTTTTATTCTTGACAAAAGTAACAAAGCCCGTTTGGACATAAACTTTCTTAAAAACTGCAAGCTATTTAAAGTATACCTAAAGTATTTAGGATTTAACATACCTCATGCAAACCACAATGATATAATGTCGATAAAAAGAAGGTTACTCAAAAGTGCGTTACATAAAAGATCAAACGAACAAAAATTATTGCAAAAAGAATTAAATGAAATAAAGTGCTAAGTAAGAAATAATTGTTCAACCTTACAATGGTATTTTTTAATAAAGGTTATTAAAAATAATGTAATGAAAAAAGAACAATCAATTATAAAAACCCACGAGAAAAAATTATGTTCACTCACTAAATTTACTAGCATTCTTTATAAAAATAAAAACTTCGTACAAAACATGTCTTCATACACTTTACAACACCATGAACTGGATTTATTGAATAATGGTCTTAACTTTGCTTTACCACCAGCATTTAAAAAAAAGACAGACGTTTTTGCTCAATTTGATAGCGTTGCACAATTTCTCAACACCCAACTTAGAAACAAGGATTCGGAACCTCAAGTTAAAAGTGAACTTTCACATTTAGCAAATAATTATGTTTACAAATATACACTGTCTGAAGGTTGTCTGAGAAAACACAAAATAATAAAAAGACTCAGGAAGAATGAAAACATCGTAGTAACAAGACCAGACAAAGGGAATGGTATAATTGTTCTAAATAAAGTTGACTATATAAATTCTCTTAATAATATTATAAGTGATAAAACTAAATTTAAAGAATTAAAAGATGATCCAACTATAAAAAGAGAAGTATCTTTACAAGGGTTTCTTAGAAAACTTAAAAAACTTAAATGTTTTGAAAAAGACATTTACAATAAAATTTATTCTGTTGGTTCACAAACAGCAAGAATTTGTGCTCTACCTAAGATGCACAAACTTAGTAAAGATTCTTCTCTACCATCTTTTCGACCAATTATTTTAACAATTGGCACATATAATTATAAACTTGCTAAACATCTTTCAGATTTATTATCTCCATATTTACCAAAACATTATACCACTTTTGACTCATTTTCATTCGTTGAAGATTTAAAACAAGTTGACGTAACTTAAATTTATAGTTTTTTATGATGTTGAAAACTTATTTACTAACATTCCACTTAATGAAACTATAAATATAGCAACACAATTGATTTTTAAAGATGAAACTCGCTCAAAATATTTTTCTAAAACTTATTTCAAAAAATTACTTCAAATTTCAACGTCAGGTTCTGATTTATTATTTAACGGAAAATTTTATGATCAATTAGATGGCGTTGCAATGGGTTCTCCTTTGACACCAATTTTAGCTAATATGTTTATCGGTTTTCATGAACAAACCTGGGTTAATAATTGCTCATCCTCCATACCGATTTTTTATAAATGTTATGCGGATGACATAATAGCAATTTTTAATTCAGAGTTTGAAGCACAAGAATTCTTTTAACATCTCAATAGACAACACAAAAACTTAAGATTTACTATGGAAAAAGAAAAAGACAACTAAATTCCATTTTTGGATGTTCTTATTAATAAGTCTAATTCACTCTCTACATCTGTTTATCACAAAAAAACATACACAGGTCTTTTACAAAATTTCTTTAGTTTTGTCCCTTCATGTTACAAAACTGGTCTTATACGTTGCTTGATTGATCGAACATATAAAATTAACAACACGTGGTTTGGATTTGATAAGGATATAAAAAATCTTCCTATAGTTTTAAAAAATAACTAATTTCCGCAAAAAGTTAATGACACTGAAATTAAATTATATGTTGAAAAGAAAATTAATCCACCTGTTATAAATACTGTTGATAATACTAATATAAGATATTTTAAGCTTCCATTTATTGGATTTTACTCAAATTTCACTAAAACTAAAATTGATAAAATTATTAAAAAGTATTGTAAAAATGTAATAATCAAATTTATATTCACAACTGATAAACTAAAAAACAATTTTTGCATAAAAGATCCACTTCCTAAGATGCTTAAATCTAACGTTGTCGGATAAATGAGCAACTTACAAGTGACAAGCAATCGCATATTTTTAAACATTTAAATTTATCCATTAATTGTAAAACACTAACTAATTATGATTGCTTTCAGATTTTAGATACTGCCTCTACCATTAACAAATTAAAAATAAAAGAAGCACTTCATATTAAATGGGAAAATCCTTCTTTAAATAAACAAACATCTCATTATATTATAAATTTATCTATCTAACTTACTATATTATTATTATTATTATTATTATTATTAATATTTTAATATTAGGAAGTTTATTTTGTCATAATTTGTAATACAATTTTTAATTGGTTTGTAACAAGTTTAATTGTCTGTTAATTTTTCTCTGTATTGTCTTCAGTTTTTAAATTTATTTACCAGAGTTTTAATTGTAAATTAAATCTTTTGAAAATGTAGTAAGACTACAATGTCAAGAATAAAAAATATTGTGATTTTTATTAAAATTTTTACAAATTTATTGCTAATGCGATTGATGCTTTAGTTTTTTTAGTTACACTGTTTTGCATCATATCATAAATAAGTTAGAGAAATAATTGTCAGCAAGATTTTTTGATATTTACTTATTTAAGTATCGTAAAAAAAAGAACATTTTTTGCATTTGAACAATTTTTTTAAACTCTATTTTAGTAAATATTTAGATTTTTTTTTTAAAGTATTGATTATATAAATAATTTTTTGTTTTGTGTTTCTTCCTTTTTTTTTATATATAAAAGTTCATTTGTCACTTTTCTTCTTTGTGATTTTTTTTCTTTTAATTTGAAAAGTTTTAAAAATTGCACTGAAATAGCTTCAGGTGAGAAAATAAGTATTTGTAATACCTCCAAGCTAGAGAGGGAGTAATTATAAGAAAAAAATTTTGTAATTAAAACTTAAATGAGTGAATTCGATAAAATTGTTTTGGTGTTATGTAGTTTAATTTTAAACTTGTTTTGAAATTTTTAAAACTTTTAAAACTTGTTTTGAAATTTAACTTTTGATGAAATAAGATTTTATTTAAGTTATTAAAAATATGTTGTATCTATTATTTTCACTTTAATTAAGTCATATTTTACATACTAAATTTATATGTACATACGTTATTTTGCATATAACTGAGTATGAAAATACGCAACTATAAAAAAATTGCATATTAAAAAGTTCTTTTATTTTTAGAATAAATAGTAGGTTAAATTTTATGTCTTATTTTTAAAAAATTTTAATTAAAAATATAAAACTAAAAATTCAAATCAAGCTTTTTACTATCAAAGCTCTTTTTTTTTGCTGCTTTATTTTTACAATATTTTTTAATATTTTTTTAAATTGAATTCTTATAGTGCATATTTGAAACTTTTCAAGTTTATTTAGAATTTTTTTTTTTGTCAAAACATTAAAAAAGAATTTTTCAAAATTTTTTGTCAAAACATTTTTTGTCAAAAACATTTGTCAAAACATTTTTTGTCAAAACATTAAAAAAGAATTTTTAATAATGACTCTTTTACCTTTGAGACACTCACAAATATGTATTAACAAATAAACTTTTTTTTTTTTTTGCGAATGTAATACTTATTTAAGCAACTTTTTATTTTAAATGCACTTTTATTATTTTTGTTTACGTAAAGTAAAATACCCAACCAAAAAATTTAAATTTTGGTATTTAAAATAAAATTGTATTTTGCACGGGCTTTATTTTTGCCTGTGTAAACTGACTTAAACGGGTGTGTTAGATGCAATGGCTTGCCATTCCTGCTGAGACATATATATATATATATATATATATATATATATATATATATATATATATATATATATATATATATATATCCTACTTCCTTTTGTAAAGGAATGCCACCTAGTTCATTTAAAGATATAAATTACAATTATCAATTAGGAGATCATAAATTAAATTGGTCTACAAACCCAAAAGATCTTGGTGTGACAATGGATTCTTACTTAAATTACAATAATCATATTTCAAATGTCGTCTGTGCATCAAACATTTGAGGATATTTAATCCTTAAGTTTTTTAAAAGTCGTGATCCATGTGTTATTGTAAAAGCCTACACTACCTACATAAGACCGATTTTAGAATATTGCTTTTTGGTTAGGTTGCAAACCGCAATGAAATGAACAAAGCAGTGCAAAGACATTTTACCAAGAGAATAGCTGACCTAAATAACTTTTCATACTTTAATAGATTTATAATTCTTGGTTTGGAACTACTAGAAATTCGTTGTCTTAAGCAAGTCAAGATGTTAAAAAATTCTGACCAATTTAGTTTGACTAAATAAATCAAGTTTTTTTTTAATAAACAACTATATTAACACTCCAGGTCACAAATTCAAACTATCCAAACTAAAGTGTAAACTTGATGTTCGTAAATACTCTTTCTTGCTCAGGGTTGTTAATATTTGGAATAACATACCGTCTGACATCGTTAATTCTAAAAATGTCAAGAGCTTCAAAATTAAAACTAACTCTATCGACTTTGAAAAATAGTGTTGCGACAAACTAGTTTTTGTTTTATAACTGTGGTCTTTTATATAATAGTAATACATATATATATATATATATATATATATATATATATATATATATATATATATATATATATATATATATATATATATAGATATATATATATATATATATATCTATATCTATATCTATATCTATATCTATATCTATATCTATATCTATATCTATATCTATATCTATATCTATATCTATATCTATATATATATATATATATATATATATATATATATATATATATATATATATATATATATATATATATATATATATATATATATATATATATATATATATATATATATATTATATATATATAGATATATATATATATATATATATATATAGATATATATATATAGATATATATATATAGATATATATATATATTTTTTATAAGATGAGCAAATTTGTTTTTCCACATCTCACAGTCTTGCAGAAGTGTTCTCCTCCAGAGCTGTCATCTATCCTTTCAAAACTATTTAACAAGTGCTTACCAGAGTCTTGTTTTCCAGCGTGCTGGAAAGCCGCATCTGTTATCCCTATTTTCAAAAACTTTGGAGAGCAAACTGACTTGTTTAACTACCGTTCCATTAGTCTTCTTCCTATCCTAAGCAAGATTTTTGAATCTTTAACAAACACTTAATCTCTCATCTTGAATTTAATAACTTACTTTTTGATCATTAATATAGATTTCGATCTTCTCGTTCTACAGCTGATTTGCTAACAGTAATGACCAATAGGTTTTATTGTGCATTAGATATATGTGGAGAGCTTAAGGCTATCGCTCTTGACATTTCTAAAGCATTTGATAAAATTTGGCATGCTGGTCTTCTTCATAAGCTTTCTTCTTATGGTGTATCGGGTAACGATATGATTATGGTATTTCTTCTTATGGTGTATCGGATCTTTAAGATTATTGAATCCTTCCTTATTAATCGTAGTATAAAAGTTGTCCTAAATGGACAGCACTCTCCTTCATATTCTGCAACTTCAGGGGTTCCTCAAGGTTCCATTCTTGGCCCTATACTCTCTCAGATATTCTTACATCTAAGATGGCATTGTTCGCTAATGATACTACCATTTATTGTTGTCTCGATAAGAAGCCAACACTCTCTGATTGCTTGGAGAGGGCATTAGGACTTGAAAAGGATCTCACTTCTGCTACAGCATGAGGCTCACAGTGGCTGGTGAACTTAACTTCAGATAAAACCTAATTTTTCTCAGCCAATCATTATTGCAATAATCTAGATCATCCTATATTTATGAGCGGTAATGTACTCGATGAGTCATCTACCCTTTATCTTCTAGGATTAACTCTTACTTTTGATCTTTCTTGGAAACCATATATCAAATCTGTTGCAAAATTAGCATCTGCTAAGGTTGCATCTCTTTATCGAGCTCCGATGCGTTTTATGTACTTTAGTGGTAGTTTTGTTTTGTTTGATACTTAGGTTCAAAAAAGATTTATAAAAAAATAATAAATTATATAAAAAATATAACACTAATAGTCGAAAATAAGCAGAAAACACAAAATATTGAAGTTTAAAAACGTAAATTTTTATTTTTAGAAAAATGCAATTTGTTCGGATCTCTCCTTAACTACGCTGTATATGGTCCTATGGTTATGTAATAAACTCCATGATAAAAAAACTGCAAAGGTTTTCTTTTTTAAATCTGAATTATTTGCATTGAAAGTTTTATAAAAATAAACATAAAAATTAACAAAAAGTTGCTATTAAGTAATTAAATTTTTTTTTTTTTAAAGATGTGCAATGTTCAGGTTTCCCAGGTTCTTGTATATAAACTTGCATTTCAATTTAAAGATTTTATACAAAGAAAATTTTAAAAATCTTATACTTAATTTTATACAAAGTTTATGTTCAATTGCTAAAGATTATCAATTTACAAAATTGATTGAAAAACTATAGCTTTGAAATTATAAGTAGAGAGATATATTTGTAAAATATTAACACTGAAGCATATATGCTTGATATTTAAAGTTTTCATTATCATTCGTGTTTTTAAAAGGATATAATGAAATTAATCTTTAACTGGCTGAAAAATTGAAAAACATTAGTTTTAATGTTATCCCTTCATGTAAGATAATAAGAAAAGTAATGCCATTTAAAGATAGACCAAGAGAACTAATTTCCCGCCAGACTTATGAAGATGATGATAATGAACTTAATATAAACGTGTTTTCAAAAGAAATCTTAATTCTTTGACTTCTATGAGTATAAGCCCTTTTAAATGCATGCTGTGACTAGTCACTCAAGAGTTGCTCTTGGTAAAAAAAAACAATTACAAGTTCAACAAATGGTAAAATTAAGAATTCCAAGAACTTTAGATATAGATCCTGTTAGGTTAAGTCAAGAAGATTCTCTCAATAAATTATGTAAAGAAGTT
Organism: Hydra vulgaris; assembly: GCF_038396675.1. Lineage (NCBI taxonomy): Eukaryota > Metazoa > Cnidaria > Hydrozoa > Anthoathecata > Hydridae > Hydra > Hydra vulgaris. Next base: position 2,358,058 of record NC_088934.1, read on the forward strand.
AAATAAAGGAAATAACAAAGATATACTTATAAGAAAAATCAAATTTTAAGCTCTAATCAAAAAATGTTAAGTTCTGATCGCAATTAAAAAATTCAACTACAAACATTGGTTTCAACTTCTTGGTCTAACAAGAAAGTTGAAACTTCTTGGTCTAACAAGAATGTTGAAACTTCTTGGTCTAACAAGAAAGTTGAAACTTCTTGGTCTAGTAATTGAATTTTATATGGAGCAGATGTAAAGCAAATTGCTGCAAATAAATGGCGATTTATCTAGGGTCAGTTAATTATATTTTAACCAATTTAAAGAAAACTTTGTAGGACACCATCTCTGATTTTCTTGATTTTTACATATTATTATAGGCATTATGTAGATAGGTTAAATTTGAAGCTTTGGACATTCAAGTACAATGGTTTAGAAATTAAAGCCTTATAAACACAGTGGCCCCCTTGACTTACAGATAGTCAAACAACTACTTTAGGGCCTAAAAAAAATTTTCTCACCTAAAACAAGTGTCTTATTTTTTCTAAAACTATGTTCTCTCTTAAAAAAAGATTTTTTTATTAATTTTAATCAGAGAAAAATTATAACCTCATCTTTAGAAAAAATCTGAAAATTGTTAAAATATGCCAAAATGAAGTTAACTGCAGCATTTTTCTATTCATCAACAAGTCTTTACAGATAAGTTTTCAAATTAGCTACTACTGCCTGTAATAAATGGGCAAAATATAAGCTGCTTGTTGCAGTTTAGAACTGAAATAAGAGCATATTGTCCATTCACCCGAAAAGTCCAATTTTTAGCCATTTTTAGATGCTTGTAAATTTTCTAACATTTTATTTTGATCTAAGATTAACAGCACATAAGACGATTAGATTCAAGTATCTAAAAATGCAAACATAAATTTGTTATGTTTAAACCAAAAATGCCAGCATTTTTAAATAAAACTATTTTTCAATTATCAACAGTGTGTTATTGAAAACCGATGCCTCTTTAACCTGCCTGCTGACATGTCAACTTACCTGCCTGCTGACATATATCAACTTAGTTTCTCCGCGCAGCGGCCTTGCTCGGCAAGGTTCGTGTTTCGGAGTTAAAGAGTTGAGAGAGGGTTGCACCACAAATAACAACTAAAAAATAAAAACACAAAAAAATGAGTAGCCTCTTCGACTGTAGTGGCCCCCCTCGGACCTTGGGGAGGTGAATAATCTAAAAAAAAAAAAAAAAAAAATGTGAAGGGTGCAACCAATTATTAGTTATTTCTAAACAAAAAGAAAAATATTTAGTAGATAGGGGCACAAATAAAGAAAAAGTTACTATTTAGAGACATTCATTATAGTTCAAATTTGATTTTTCTACATAATGCACATAATATGAAAAAATCAGGAAAATCAGAGATGGCTTTCCACAAAGTCTTTTGTTTGTATAATAAGCTGACCCTTTACTTTGTAAAAAAATTTAAGAATTTTAGAATTTTATTGTAACGATGAAAATAGCAGACAAATGATTGGAAAAAAAAGATCTTACATGCAAAAGCATTTGATTACTATGTTAAGTTTAAAAATAGTTATCCAGATGTAAAAACTTGATTTTCTAACTTTTGATGATATCGTCCAAAATAATGCATTACAGTTAGAGCATCAGGTACACTTACAGTGTGTATGTGCATCTACCATCAAAATATTAAGTTAATGATTAATGCAATTAAACTATCAAAGGATTTTCATGAACCTATTGATATGCTGTTTGTAGTAGAGCTAACAAGAGTTGCATTATATAACACTTTAGATGGATGGTGTATCCATCCAAAGTTATATCATTATATAATGCGGTATAAGACATTATTTTGAAAATAAGTTATAATCTCTAAATGTTATTGATGACTATTTATGTATAGATTACAAACAATGGAAGTAAACAGACAAATCTGAACTAGTAAGCGAAACTATAACCACAAGAAGTTTCATTAAAACTCAGACAGATAAATAATTACTCTTCATTCTTACATTGCAAAAAGTCAAGCAGCTTTTTTAATTAAATTAAAAAATGAGTTATGTAGCTTTGAGTTTATTATGCTCTGTGATTTTTCTGAAAACCAAAGTGAAAAAAAAAACAAAAATTTGAAAAATAAATTCAGAGTTGTATAAGACGAAATTCAAAGTTTTTACTAAAACAAAACAAAAGCAACGTTGCATCTAACAAAAACTACTTTACAAGCCTTCCGGGAAGCAAGTGCAATCGCATGTCTTCTGCATTTAAGACAATTTTTTAAACACTGACCAGGGCAGTTTGCTTTTTTAACTTTTAAAGCGTTTCAATAATTTCCGGCAAAAAGCTAAGCTTATCTACTGAGAAAAAAAAAACCAATACTAAAGAAAGGAAAAAAGATTGTAACGAAATATCAAATTTTAATTAAATAAACTAGAAAAATTTAATAATTAAAAAAAGTAAAATTTTAAAAGAAAAATTTTTTTATAAAATTTTTATACAACTTTAGTATTTTTTTAAAGGATGGTTGTTATTTTTAGCAACAGAACTTAATACAATTCGAGGAAAAAAACATTAAATTTTATAAAAACAAATTTATAATTTTATAACAACAATTGAAAGTTTTGATATGCAATTTAATCACGATTTTTATGAAACTAACTTGCTATGTACTCTAGAACTATGAGAAACTTTGTTTATTTTTTTTCTTACGTTTATACGTTTTCATGTTTTTTAGTTTTTGAAAATGTTTTTGCTATATTAGATGTTTTTTCTCAATACTTACATAATAGGAAAATCAAAAAATAAATTGCTATTTATTTGTAAAACATATTATTTAATTAATAAATTTTGTAATGACAGAAATTAAATAAAAGAATACCATGGTTACTTTTTAAATATATTTACAATACTTGATGCCTGTCTGATATTGTTTCTTTTACATTGCCCAATTTTTAACGTTTAGACAAATTACTAAAGATAATGAACATAACAATTGCTCTGCTTGAAAAAATGTATTTAAAAACTTAAAAAAAATGTTTTATATAGGCTCCTAAAAGTTTCGTTTAAAAAGTTCAGTAAATTATAAAGCACTGGCCCACAATCTTTTGGGGCAACATCAATAACAATAGTTCATCATGAAATAAACTATCGGGTTTAAATGCACAATTTAGATAATACAACTAAAGTGCAGACTATTTCAATGTGGGGTAGTAAAAACAAAAAACCATTTTATATTTGAACATTAGTATTAATTAGAGGTGTACCGGATATTTTTGTTGGATAGTGAACTTTTCTAAAGTTCTATAAGTGTTTATGAAGAAAAAATAAGTTTTGCCAGTCAACAATAAATAGTATTCAAGATCTTACTTACTTAAAAAATCAGTGAAAAACCGTATAACATGGTATATGTGCTGACGAAGTATAGAAAATAGTAATTAAATAAAACAAAAATTTGGTTATAAAAATGATTTATCTTTATACATTATTAACGCATATACCTGTGTTATACCAGTTTTTTATTGATTTTATTTTTTTAAACACTATTTAATGTGGAATGGCGAAACTTGTTTTTACTTCATAAACATTTATAGAACTTGAGAAAAGTTGATTATCCAGTATATCCGGCAAAAATATCCGGTACACCTTTAGTATTAATGACTTTTTATTACTTTACATTAAAAGCTTGTTAAAAAATTAAAATATATATATATTCCAAATAAATAGCAATTAGGTTTCTCTCTTTCCTGTGCATTGACAAAAACAGTAAAATTTAGCAAAAACATTTGAAAAACAAATTTTAAAATTGTCCTTATTTGTAGCGTAAATAACAAAGTATTTGATTAATATACTGAAAAAGTCGTGAATAAATTGTATATCAAAAAATGTTTTTGTTTTCTTTATATTCTTTTGTATTAATTTTTGCAGTGAAAAATAACAAATGTACTTAAAAAAAAAGAAAACAAAAACAGTAAAATATTAGTTTTTTTTTTATATATTCCAATTTGTATAGTATTCATTTTCTTTCTTCAAGTATTGCTGTTTTATTCTCTGTAGCTTTTTATATGTTAATTTTGCTGCAAATTCTTAAAATGCTTACTATATAAAAACATGGTCAAATTGTCTAAAAAATTACTTTAAATGTGGAAAAACAAGGTGAGCGACCGCACGCACTTCCCAGCAAAGCTTGATTTCATTTTTATTTTTTTACAAATTTTATTGAAGGGTTTAGAGATAAAGTAATAAAACTAAATTTGTCAAAAAAAAAAAAAACTTTGATAGGCCTTGTTAAAAAGGGTTACGCAGCTTGTATTTTGCGTTCAGTAGTTTTAAATTAAGCATTTTCACTTTAAGAGTTTTGAAACTTTTTTATTTTAAAATATCTAAAATTACATAAAAGAGACGTTAGGATATAGATAAAAAAAAAAAAAAAAAAGATATATATAACGAGAAATTAACTTTTTTCATACCGAAATTTCAAACAAAACATTCAAAACTAAAATATAGCATTTTGCAAAATAAAATTTCAAAATAATTCTTTTTTACTACAAACCAAATTAGGGCTTTCAGATGTAGTATTAGCAAAACAAACACTTTTGCTAAACGACATTTTGAAATTTATTTTGAAAATTTGTTTGCTAATGGATAGAAATGTTAAAATTTAACATCTCTATATACCAAAACATTTGCAATTAAATGTTATTTTTAGAATCACAAAATATTACCAATATAAGAATTTACTTTTTGAAAAATCTATAAAAACTCAAAGTTTATATCAAAATGAATTCTTTTGAACCAAAAAAATTTAATTAACCAAGTAACTAAGTACTAATTATTGATATTCATAAGTATCAAATGCGCATAAATTTTTTTCTAAATAAATAACTGTATTGATAATATATATTTCTAAAATGTCATTTAACAAACAAGAATTAAATAATATAAATAACATAACACTAAAGAAAATTTAAAGCAAATAAATCAATTGTATGAGATTATGTAGATGCACCTATAATTAATAATAACAAGTTTGTACCTAAATTAATTTAAATCACTAATAATAAATTTGTAATCTGTCAACGTGGCAAAAAATATATCCTGAAGAAAATAGTAAATAAAAAAAAAGGCTGACAATTCAACAAGCAACATAACTTTTGCATGGAAAACATGAAGATGAGAGAAATTTTCATAGTGTTGAGGTGCGGGAAAAAAAACTAGATGAATAAAAGTTTTTGGAGCATGCAGAGACAGACACAGTAAAAAAATGAGACTTTGATGAATGACGAGTCAAGCAAGGATGAGTTTTAGTTGATAAAACTAGAGATGATAGCTCCTTTAAGCAGCAACCATGGTAGTATTTGTAGAAAAGAGAAAGAGATACAACTTTACGACAGTGGGAAAGAAGCTCAAGCTTAGCAGATAGACCGAGTTCAATTACATTTACAATGCGTTTTTAAACTTTGTCTAGAAGAGAAAAGCATCATTAGAAGAACCAGCCCAAATATGACAACAATATTCCATACAGGGACAAATAATAGATTTGTAGAGATAGAGAATGGAATCAGGAGAGAAAAAATGGCAAGCACAATAAAGAGAAGCAACCTTAGCAGATGCTAAATTAGCAATCGATTGTATATATGGTTTCCATGAAAGGTCAGTAGTAAGTGATAATCCAAGAAGACATAAAGAAGAGGATTCAGTGAGTGGGTTGCTATTCATTAATATAGGAATGTCGACAGTACTACAATTGTTGCTTGCAGTAAATAATTGAGTTTTGTTAAAGTTAAAATTTACAAGCCACTGTGAGCCCCAATCTGTTACAGAAGTGAGATCAGATTCAAGATCAGCTGTCTGTTCTAAGTGATTGAAAAAAGAAGACTATTTTGTCAAGACAGGACTATAAAGTTGAGTCATCAGCAAAAAGAGCTACTTTAGATGTAAGGTTGTCGGGAAGATCATTATTGTACATAAGAAACAAAACAGGACCAAAGATAGAACCTTGAGGTACCCCAGAAGTTACTGGAAATAAAAAAGAGTGTTGGCCTTTGAGGATGACTTTAATAAAACAGTTAGAAAGAAACGATTTGATAATCTAAAAAACTTTCCCAGATACACCATATGAAACAAGCTTATGGAGAAGACCAGCATGCCAGCATGACCAGAAAGTTGTTTTATATTTACACAAGCTCTTTATGTTGACAAAACAACTTCTCAGTATAGTTTCACTGCTGCTTTACAATAACAATTTATCACTTTTAAAATAAAACGTGTTTTATTGTCAGTATGAGCGAGGGTATTAAATAGTTTTCTAAAACTAAGAAATTTTCAAGTATCATGTTGTAAAAATGATTACTAAAACTAATATCAAAATAGTATTTCACAGTGAATGCCAATTGTTTCTAATAGAGTTTAGTATAACAAAATATGTGTTAAACCAATTGTATAAACAAGGGTTCGGCAACCTTTTGTGATGGAGGAGCCATAACAGTATGTAATACTGTTACTATACCTGGAGCAGATCTTCAAATGATGCTCTTCCTCTTTAAACAAGGTGCAAAAATGCATTATAAACATAATTGGACCTGCAATTGTGACCAACCTTCAATCATTGCCACATTGTCGTAATGTTGCTTCTCTTTCTATTTTCTATGAATACTATAATAGACCCTGCTCTAAAGAGCTAGTGCCTCTTGTGCTATCAACTAAAATTTGTTCTTATGCTACTCGTCATTCCATTAAGTGTCATCCATTTTTAGTAACTATTCCTAAGTTCTCAAAAAATTCTTATTTGTCAAGTTTTTTTCTAACACAGGATTACAAACGCTGCTTAATTTTCCTTTATTTAAATAAATAATTTTATTAGAAAATTAATATTGTTAATGCCAACTTGTCTTGACCCCCTCCCTCTTTTCAACATTTGTCAAAAAAAATCAGCTTCTCTTTTCTATTTTTGTTGATGTAATTAATGACAGCCCCTTAAGCTTTAAAACCTGTTAGAAATAAAAGAAATCCCAGCAAAAGAAGTAAAAAAACTATTAATAAAAATATTATTAGTTATAAATTAATATAAAAAATAATATACATAGGCATGCAATATCAGATAGAGGTGCAGTTTATACTATTTTCTTATTTAAATATAAAACCACTAAAAATTTGAAGCAAATTTTTACAACCAAATACTTTTTCTGATATTAACCTGATTAGCAGGTCTAAGTGAGTATTTTTATTATGCTATTACCACTAAAAGGATTATCTTGTAAGGTCGATAATTCTCCTACCCTTACCCACAATCAAACTAGAAGTTTTATCAGAGTTTTTTATCTCAAAGGTTAGTTAAGCCTAGCCTGCCCTAATATAGGATCAGTTAAATATCATGACCAGATCGTTATGAAATAAATAATCACTATCAATCATGAAGTAAAATTTAAAAATTAAATTTAAATACCTTGCTATCAATTCCAGTTGTAAAAACCATCTTCTCATCATTAGATATTGCAACAGCCAATACATCAGCAAGATGAGATTTAAAAGATTGTAGCAATGTCCCAGTTATTCCATCCCAAAACTGTGTGTTCCCCAATGAGTCACCTGTTATTATAGTAGAATCTTTCAAAAAATTAACAGACCACACCATTGTTCTATTTGATTTAAGGTTGTCAGTTGTCATTGTCACAGATACACGCCCACTTTTAACATTGTACACTCTTATCTTGCTGTCAAAACCACCAGCAGCAATCAATAGATCATCATGACTCCATGATAGCGATAAAATGCGATGTTCTTGTTTGTTTAAGCATCTATCATACATTATACCATTTCGTAAAACATCAAATAAACGAATGCTTCCATCTTCACACCCTGCAGCAATAATTTTCTTTGAATAACTAAACTTCAAACTCCATACAGATCCGCCATATGAATCTTGTTGATAAAGTGGTTTTAATAATTCAAGATTCCATTCAATAATTTCACTATTCATTCCGCCAGAAAATAGCCTACCATCACACCATGCCAAATGTTCAACAGTGCGACCCTCTTGACCCGGTATAGTATTAATCAGTGTCCAATTACAAACAGGGTCTCTGATTTCAATTGAACCATCTTCTCTTGAAAATGCTACTTTAGGAAATTTGCTGTCATTATCAAAAGCTGCACAATTGATTGATCTAGGTTTATAATCAACAAATCTTACTCTGTGAACTTTGTAATTTGACATCCTTAAAATTAATTTACATTAATGAAAACAAACATACATTAAAACAATCAAATACAAAACTAAGCAAAAAATCAGGTGGGATAAAATTAAAGTATTGACAAAATCTATAACATAATGAACCAATCAATAAAAAATACTTAAATAAAATAAACACAATTATTTTATATATTTTTATTTATGCCAAATAACTGTATTATATTAAATATAGTAACTTTCTTTTAAAAATAAACACAAATAAGCATAATATATGTATGTATGTATATATATATATATATATATATATATATATATATATATATTATATATATATATATATATATGTATATATGTATATATATATATACATATATACATATACATATATATATATATATATATATATATATATATATATATATATATATATATATATATATATATATGTATGTATATATATATGTATATATATATATATATATATATGTATGTATATGTATATATATATATATGCCGTAGTGATGTAGTAGTAGAGCAGAAGTGGTGTAGTGGTAGAGTGCTTGCTTCATAAACGAGAGGTTCCAAGTTCGATCCCCACCATGTCCCTGGTAGTACCACGCTCAGTTTGTTTCTGCGAGCAGCGATCTTGTTCGCCAAAATTTGTGTTTCGGAGTTATAGAGTTGAGAGAGGGTTATAAGCACAATAAAGTAGCCTCCTCTTCTGTAGTGGCCTTCTCGGCCTTGGGGAGGTAAATTAACACACACAAAAAATATATATAGATTTTTTTTTTTTTTTACAAATCACCTCCCTAATGCCGAGAAAGCCACTACAGATGAGGAGGCTATTTGTGGTTATAACCTCTAGAGAAAGAAGAAACAAGTTGATATATATATATATATATATATATATATATATATATATATATATACATATATATATATATATATATATATATATATATATATATATATATATATATATATATATATATATATATATAGTAGATAAAAAGTTCATAGATACATGCAAATAAAAAAGGAACTATTTACAACACACCATCGTAATCAGGTTAATTGCTTACATTGCATCATTCATTTTGACAAATGCAACCTCTGATCAAATGTTATTAGGATGACCATTGTTTTGGTTTTTAGGTAGGAAAACACATTAAAATTATTAACTCTGTTTTTTGTGATGCACTCTCCTATGTAAATTATTGAAACAAAGTGCACGCTAAACATACCTTTATGAAAAGTTGTAAACTTTATTTCTAAAAAAAATGAACGCTTTAATATTTCTTATACACAAAATTTTAACACCAAATTATAGCAGTATTGAAAGGTATTGTTTATATTGCACCTTCATTATAACAGTATTGATTATATTGAACACTTCTTGTAGATTGTATATTGCACAAGTATAAGAAGAAAAACTCAACATTAAAATCTACAGGACAGAACAATCAAACTCACTAACATTGAATTTAACTACTTGAAGTAGCATTACTTAATAGTTTTTTTTATAATTAATAATCAGAATATATGCAAATGTATAAAAGGGCAATGGTAACATAGTTTAAAATTTTTTATTTCTTTGTATATATTTAAACTATTTGATAAATTGTTTCTTATAATATAGTTTGAGTTTGATATATTAAGCGACCAAACCAATACAAAAGCATCAACAATTAGTATCATAATATAGTGGAGGTGTTTAAAGTTGACAATAAGTTGCTGTTCGCAACCAGCAATTTTTTGATTAAACACCATCAAATAAATTGACTTCTTAATGTTAAAAAACATTACCTAACAAGGCTTCATCATTAATTGCAAGAATTAAACAGATTGCAACTATCAATGTAATCAGTTTAATTCTTAGCATAGTATAAAACTTATTAAGCACATTAAATCCAATTAAAATTATGAAGTAGCTGTAAAAAAATACGCATTTGATCATGAACCACACTAGAATTAAATTGTTTTACTTATGTTCTGTAAAAAAACCCCAACCTCCTTTTTTTAAAAACCAATTTTTATACAGACATTCATTTTATTTCATATCTTTAAAAAGTATACTCAAGTAGTTTTTATCAAAAATGATTGAAACCAAGTCCCTATTCAACAACTTTAATTCAAGAATAAAGAAATACGATAGGATAGTAATGGCAAAAGTAACAAATGTTGCACTTAATATAGTTCTAATTTTATGTATTTTTTTAGGATTCTTATTTTACTATTTAATCATATCAGTTATTTGACTATAGGCACACTAGATATTAAGTGTTTGTTATAAACACCAACATATCCATTAAGTTATTAGAAATGAACAATTTAGTATATTGTAAATTTATCTATTTATTCGCTTATTATAAAATGTTATTTCACGGCCTATTGACAAATTTTATTTAACAATATACTGTTGACAAAATATTTAAGTTTACATAAATACAAATAATTTATATTATTTTATCTAAGTTTTATAAAAACAACTTATATGAACAGATAACAGATGTTTAGAATCATTAATGGTATATATACGTAATATAAATTTTTAGATAGATTAAAAGAGATATCGCTCGCTGTGCAATGGTACTTCAAAAAAGCACATTTATTAAAACAGAATTTAAAAATGGCCATGCGATCAGATTTTACGAAGACTCGGGTTTTTTAATATCGCAAAAAAGGCAAACGAAAAACCGAACTGAATTTAAAATGTATTACCGAGTTTAAAATGTATTACCACCGGTAATGTAATTAATTACCGGTAATTATTCGATAATCATATAACCAGTGATTAAACGATAATTTGCCAGTAAATTACCGAAAAGTCAACGGTAAATTACAAATATATTACCGGTAATATGTTTGGTATTCCATATACGTACGTGAGCGTGATTAGTAAGATGACCGCATGCAACCTTATAATGTTGCATGAAGCGCCTTAGCTGCACCGTGGCAGTTTAGTTGGAACTGGATCTTGTGGTTAGCGAATTCAGCTCTCTGCAACTTGATTTGTAAAGAAGTTACTTTTATTGTTACTAGATTGAACTAACTCTTTGACCAGTTAACTTCTATGGCAAAGACGAGGCGCAGAATGGATCGGAGTGTGGTGCCAATTAACAGTTTTTTTCTCTTAAAAAAAAAGATGTCTCCGCGGTGACGTCTTTTTTTAAGACATTTAAATCCTTAATTGTAAGATATTTAAATTATTGTTAAGATATTTAAATCTTTAATTGTATGTGGGTTTCAACTTTAAGCAGAGAATTCAAGATTATGACTGACGTACATTATGTATAATTTTTTCCATAGTACTACATTGTTACATTTTATTGACCTTAGAGACATACCTGAATTTAGAACATAAAGAGCATTCAGGCAACCAATGTGAAGAATTTTGCATTTAGAGATATTTAGGCACATATGCATACTCTTGTTATTAAAATAACGATATTTATTAAAATAATAGATAGATTGACACACATACACACCTATACACGCACACACACAAATATGTATTTATATATAACATCCCAGCGGGGATTTTGACGTCCTTAGGACGTCCATAAGATGTCTTATTTCTTGTCCATAAGACGTCCTTAGTTGGTCTCAAATGAAAGACTTAAGGACGTCTGTTCCAGACATCCTAAAGACGTCTTTTTAATACGTCTTAGAGACGTTTTTTGCAGACATTCTTGAGACGTCTTTTCAGCCGTCCTATGGACTTTTCTGGCTGGTCTCATGTGAAAGACTTAAGGACGTCTTATTCAGACGTCCTGATTTTACCGAGACATTCTTTTAAAAGTTATATAAAAATGCAATGATTTACAACGCACACCTTAGATTTGATTTAATCTAGGCAAGGGAAGGTATAAGAGAAATCAAAGTAAAAAAAGTGTAATCTGATATATTTAAGATAAATTATTAATTTTACAAAAAATAAAAATAATTTCTCAAACAAAGTTACACCTTCCAAATTAAAAACTAATATATTCTGTAGAGTATAATTAATAGTATATTATAAATAAATAAAAATTACTGAAAAGTGCAAAATAAATAAAAAATAAATTAGTTAAAATAAATTAGTCAGTTAATTATACTTAATTAAGTCATCATTGATTGATATTGATATTAATGGATGTTCTATTTAATCGGTCAAAAGAATGCCCAATTACTCTCCCAATAAATTGCATGGGATCCATTTTGGTTAAGTTTTTATTTGACTTTAAAGCGGTATCTAATAAAAACAACAACACATAGTTCAATAAGATCATAAAATAAAATATACTTGTTGACATGTATCTACATGTCATGTTCCATAGCCGAAGAAATTTAAGAAAATTTTTTTTTATCAAAACATTGGTTTTAGTTTTAAAACTTAATCAAACACAATAATAAGCTAATAAAAATACCAGTGATAGCAATACATAGACTCGCAACTCTTTAAACTTATTTTTCTTCTTTCGACCATTCATGCCGTATTCTGACAAAATCGTGTCTGTTGTCAGTCTACATATATAAAAAAGATGAAAAACGTCATACTGTCAAACATAAATGTTAAAATTCAAACTTATGCTACTTATGTGAGCAAAATATTTTTAATTGTATCAGCTGGATTTTTACCGCCAATTAATGATAACTGCTTTACCTAAAAAGAAACAATGCAAAAGAAACATTAAAAATGTTCATGACAATTTTAAAAAAATATTGTAATAATATATAACATATAAATTATAAAGATTGAATTCATGCATCCAAAAGTGATGCATTGGATATCTAAATTTGCAATTTTTCTTTTCAAAGCATTAAGTTCATCTGAACTTTTACGTTATATAAAAATTTTCTTCTGGATCATTAGACAACTGCGCAGTTTTATCTATTTCAGCAAGTTGGAACATAACTTTTCTCTGAAACTTTTATAAGTAAAATATATAAATGAAGCCATATAAATAGTACATAAAGTAGTAAATAGTAAATAGTAATATCTATATATGGTTGGAAAGAGGTAGATTTAGACTAAATAATGCAAAAATCTCAAGTTTCATGCTTAACCTTAAAAAAAGATAAAATGCAAGAAAATCGTAAGGTTTTAGTCTAACGTGAAAGGGAGAGACCTAATCACAACAATATCTAAAAAAAACTTACTCAAAACTAAGTACACTAAAGCGAAAATTTAAATTCTGTTTAACTGACTCGTTTACTAAACTATGTTAACCTGAATTAGAACTTTGTGCACCAGTTTGGAATCCACTTTTGAAAAATGAAACAAAAAAACTTAAAAGAGTTCACCAAAAAGGTACAAAGCTTGTACCATGTTTAAATCACAATTAATATGAAGACATTTATCAAGCTTAGGGTTAGAAAGTCTCTAAACCAGATGAATTATAGGGGACCTCATCCAACATTTTATAATAAAAACTAATTTAAGCAAAGTAAACTGGTGTTCGTAGCATTCAAACTCAAAAACTTTTTCTTCAACTCTAAAAGGTCTATTTTCAAATATCAGAGAAGAACCACCCAAAGATAATGCCTTATTGGAACAATTCACTAAATAAGTTAGTAACATTAAAAACAGTTTACAAATTTAAGAAAAAATATGATATTTCATAACACAACAAATAATTAACTAATTGCTACTATAGTAGGATTACAAAAAGCCTACTCTGCAAATATTTTTAATATCTTCATTTTATATAAATATATATATATATATATATATATATATATATATATATATATATATATATATATATATATATATATATATATATATATATATATATATATATATATATATATATAAACAATTATTATACATATAAACAATAGATAAATTTATATATAAATTAAAAATTTATCAACTGAAGGCGTCCTTTAAACGTCTTGGAGACAACTTATTTCTAAGGTAATTAGGACGTCTAAAGTAGGTCTTAAGGACGTCTATAGGACGTCTAAATAAGGAAGTCCTGATAACGTCTTAATGCAAACGTCACAAGGGCGTCCTAACAAAGACGTTTTTACCGGACGTCTTTAGGACGTCCTAATTTGATTTAAGACGTCGCGAACTAGTTAAGACGTCCGTAAGACGTCTGTTCCCAGTAGGGCACATTCTTCACCAAGTCGAATGAAGGGGAGGGGAAGAGAGAAACAATTTAATGTTGTCGGCAAATTTTTTACCGTATGCAAATGTATACGATGGATCATTTATAAAGTTAACGAAGAGGTTTGGTCTTAATACCAATCTTTGAGAAATACCGCTGGAAACCGACACCCAGTCCGAAACCGAATTCGCCCAGGATTACTTATTATTTACGAGAGCGTAGAAGAGATTTCGTTTATAAATAAATTGTTAGAGTAGTTTTTTGTGGCATTTAATATAACTATTTAGTTTTTCAAATTAAAAAAAAATTTTTTTTTTTACAACCTTAATAATGCGTCGTCACCCAGTGTGTTGCATTATCTATTAATGCAACCAAGTACTGTAATTTCTTCTTGTTTAAAGCTTGCGTTTATCGCTACGGCTTTTTGTTTTTAAAGCGTGCGATTTTGTAGTTTCTTTTTGTTATATATTTACTTCTTTAGTGAGAACGTTGTTTTAAAAATGTTTCTGTAATTAACTACTTAAGAATAAAATAGACTGAGGTGATTTTGAGTAAATCAACCAGGGTGAAATGACAATTCGGACTTTGGTTTTGGAGCATGAATATATTTTATCTTTTGAATATGTTACACGGTTTAACAAACTATAACTGTGTTTTTTATATCTAACGAAGTAACAATCTATGCAAAATGCATTGTAACGTAATGTTGAAGTGTTTAGTTGTGCAGCTAAAAATAGTCGCAAAAATGTTATTTTCATAATTGAAACATTTCTCATTCCACGGTTTTTAGCATTTACAACACTGGACACATTATTCTGTTTGAGGGTCACAATATTCCTCTTTACAAGCAGGACATCTTCTAACACCGTCTTTTTTTTTTTTTTTTTTAAGTTGGTGTCACTGAACTGTTTGGCCTGAATTTTTTAGACTTAAACCATTAAAAACTTAATTTTAATTTTTTACTTCTTTTTTAGCTTTACGAGCTTCTTTTTTCCTTTTTTTTTTTTTTTGTCTTTTGAAGTTTCTGTTTTTTCTGCTTTTCATTAAGTTTTAATGTTTCTTCTCTCAATTTATGTCTATAAAGTTATGTGAGTTCTGTGATTTAAAAGTACTTTAAAAAAGTACCTTCATTGCTCCAGCCGTTATCACAACAGCAGCCTACTATTCTGGGGCTCTTTCTTCAAGTTTAGGAAGCATTTGTTTTACAGGCTAAAATCAGAAATGATTGCAGGTAAATCCTAGTAGTGCTTATGCAACAAATGATTGCTACGCTCCTTTCTCTCTCTCTGCTAAAACAAATTTTAGAAACTTTTCTGGATTCTTTACGACTGACAACCATGGGTAGCTTATTAGACACAGTGGCTAGCTTATTAAGATTGACCTGACTTTTCTGTATTGTAGATTGAAGAAACCAAGTTAGAAAAAGATTACCATTAAATCCAATAAGTCAAAGTTAACTTTTTAGACGGAACTTTATAAAATGGACTGAATTAAAGTAATTTTTCAAATGCAAAATTATCAACTTAAAAATTATAAATTTATGCTAATAATTAACTCAATTTTAAATTCAGTTAAAAATTAACTCAATTACTCAACGTTTTTGATTTAATATCAAATTTCAAAGAATTTAATAAAATTAAAGCAAAACTTTGATTTAACTGTTTACTGTTATTAATCTTTATTGAATTTAATGAATGTTTAAGAATGAAAAGCTGCATAATTTGTTTGCGGTTTTTAAAAAAATCACGTGATTTTTTTAACATAGTTTTTTCATTTTTACAAGCGTGCACGTTTGTAGAGAATCGTCCTTAAATCTATCGACTTTGAGAAAACGTTTGACTGCCTTTTATTTGTGGTTTTAACATTAAGCCATGTATACTTTTAATCAGTCTCATGCCAACATTTGTATAAACTGGTATTGCAAATTGTGGAGAGCCAATTGTCACATTATATAGCAATTGTCAATTGTCACATTATGTGACAATTGTCAAGTGTCACATCATATGGAGAGTCAATTGTCATATTATGTGGCGAGTCAGTTGTCACATTATGTGGGTTTTTTGTTAGCTCAAAATAGATTGATATAAGGTCAACTCAAAATGAGTCGACACAATTGAAATTTGAGGCAATATATTTTTTTTATGTGTTGTCTTAGAAAATAATAACAACATAAATCGTAGACAATTGGCTAAATAATTAATTTTTATCTTTTACTAGATGAAATGAAATTTTGAAACTTTTGTTGAAATCTAAACAAATTGTCTCCGCTAGGCTCCTAGTTTAGTAAAAATTAATATTGGTTTGTTCTTAGAACTAAAAATTTAAGTTAAAAAAAAATTGTTAAGAGTTCGTTGTTTTACCACTTTACTCTTTATAATCAACAAGTTGGTATAAAGATGCAACAACGTCTTTACAACAATATTCTGCATCAGTTTTAGAATTACACTTTGTATCTTTAAAAGAACTTTACTAGTATATATAAAACTTCCCAAGTGTATTTAAAATTTGTTTTATATATGATTTATAGACGCTTCAACATTTTACAAGAAACAAACTTAAAGATTTTCATATTCACTTTAACTCTTTAAATTATCAACAGATATAAGATATTATTAGTTAGATAACCCTTAATAAACCTTTTATATCTGAGGAGAGTAGAAATGCTCTCGTTCGAATGGAAATACTTTTTTAAAATATAGATTTCTCTTCATCAACATCAATAAATTTATCATCTGGATGTCACAAGTAAAAAATACGTTAACAAGTAACAAACATGTTAACAAATAAAGTTCAAATTTCTAATAAGATAGATAGTATAATTTTCTCAGGAATTCTTGTCGATGAAAATTTTTCTTGGCTTTCCCATATAAACTATATACAGTCAAAAATTACCAAAACAATCGGCGTAATGTATTGAGTTTGACCATACGTCAGTATGTTAAGTCTTAAACTAATGTATTTTGAGCTAATCAACTGTTTCATTAATTTATCAAAAAATTTATAAGCTACAAAAACGCGCTTGCCGTATCATATACTTTAAAGATAAACAGGAATATGAAAAACCTCTTATGAAAAATATGAAAATGATGGATATATTCGAAATGAATATCTATCAACATCTAATTTTTATGTATAGATACAACCTTAAATCTAAATGTAAAGTAATCTAAGAAAAAATAAAATTAACAACTATAAATTTTCTCGGAAATGTAATAAACTCTCATCTCATTCTATAATTTATGTCCTCTCATCGAGGACATAAATTATGGAACGACTGTCAAAAAGAATTTAATATTATTGTGAAGTCCTTAAATTCATTTAAAATTCAAACAAAAAAATGAAATTTTTAAAGTTTAATCATAAGAAAAGTTTTTCATTATTTCATCTTCTAAATTAATAATTTTTGTTGGTTCCGATAATTCTAAGTCTGAGGATTCTAGTTCTGTCAGTTTTATTGATTCCCTATTGTATACTTCTAAAATTAAAAAACTCTACTTTTTATGGAAGTTTGGGCACAACTTTCTTCAGTCTAGATTCCAAGAAGATAGAACTAATAAGAGGATCAAATGATCTCATTGTACGGTTAAAGACGTCTTTGAAACTTGCTTGTCTTGAACATTTACGAGCATGTAGTTCACGATGTCGTCTATAATATTTGTTTCGGCATTCAGATGCTTCCTCGGCTAAAACTCCCAAGGGAACTGGCGAGTTTATCATTATTTCTGCTCCATGTGCAAGAACTTTGTGAACTGTTGACGGCATTTTATACCAATCATACAGATCTAAATATCGACGGTATACTGTTTTACAGTATAGCTCAAATAACTCTGGATTCAATGTTTGCTGACAATTTATTGCAATTAAGATATTTTTGAACATTTTAATAATTGTTTTATCAATCCCTAATATTTCGCTTAGTTCTTTTGGGTCAGAGAACGCTTTTCTGCAAACATTTCCGGTAGTAGATATTCCTGCTCCACTAACTGCGAGAAAATCAACTCGGAGATGCTTCCTTTTGAACATTAATTGCTGGATGAATTTCTTTTTGTTATCGTATACTGTCTTGAGTTCTTTGGTAACTCTCCATTTTTTGAATTCGAGTCGGTATAAAATATGTAAAAGACACCCTAGAAATCTTATCCAAGCATGTTACGGAGATATCCCATAAATAAGTGTACATTTTTTTGCTGTAAATCCACTTAGAAAGTTCTTCAAACAAGTGATTGCAGTTGGTGTAGCTCCGCAAATACAACAGCACTGCGTTGACGATGTGTTTGTTATAATTGCTAAAACCTTTCCATCAATCATGCTCAAAATAGAATTGAAATCAATAATAACAAACTTTCCATTAACCAATTCAATAATCACTTAATGCAAATCCGAAGTTTCATTTTCTATTTGACGTTTTTTTCCTAAAATGACTTTGGTAGTTTCTTTTATGAAATGAAGTTCAATTGGCCTACAAAATCTTAGACTAAGAGGCATTAAGTTGGTCCATAAAAAGTTATTTTTTGAATTTGACAAACTAAGCCTCAAAGGTGTTGTTACAACTGCAAACATGCTTGAATCTTGACTGTCAACAGAATCGGAAAACGCTTGGTTATACAATACCTGCCCAGTAGATCCATCCATACCCCAACTGTTTAAAAGCAACATATTTTCACTTAGTTTGTTACTGATATCCAAATAATCCATTATTTCTTTTTGCCTCATTTTTACAATTCTTTCAGCGGTATGATTCATAAGTGCTTGTAAATCTACTTTGACTCTTAAATCACTGACTTCCAAGTGATTATCCTTTGGACCACACAAGTGCTTTTTCAACTGTTAAATAGGATGGATATCTTATATTAGATGCCTGTTAGATTCGTTTATAGCCAGATACGCTAAGATCTACGTCAATTATTATTGCAGCCGCTTCTTCAGCTGTCATTTTATCGTTGTCATTTGTCAACTGAACAAACATATGATGTGAATCTTAAAGATTTTGATGACATGTTTTAACACATTGAATAAAGAAAAATCTTTTTGATTGTAGACTTTTCTACGAGCTATAACCAATGATTTTTCAACTGAATCAAAATTTGAACTTGTATGCTCTCCTGCAATTATCCGACGTTTACTTCTCTTACTCATATCATCAAAATCTTTTTTTGGTCGGCCTTTTATATTTTGTGCCAATTCCAATGACAAAAAGTCTATTTCAAACTTTTGATTGAAAACCATTTTTCGTGTTTCTTTTAAAAAAAACTGTGTTTCTTGATGAATCTCTCCGAAATCTTTGGTAATTCGATTCAACTCCATTTAACTTTTGTACCATGTTTTCTTTTTTACCATCACTCATACAAACTCTTGAGGTTATGAAAAGTAAAGCATTGTTTAAATTTTTTTCTTTTGTTGAATATTTGAAACAGCTAATAATATCTTTTGTTGTAAAATCTATTGCTTTTAATTTTAGTTGAATATATAACGTTTTGTTCTTTTTAATTTTTTTTTTTAAATATGCTAATTTCAAGCATGGAATGTTAGTTTTACGGATAGGATAATAACACATATGCAAATAATTACCTAATTAAATGTCAATTATCAATAATAAACTAACATTTTCAATTGATTATTGAATAAAAAGTCTTATGTAGATTTTTGATCAATTAACACTTGGGAAAACAAAAAATTGAAAATTGGCTATAATCCAGGTAGCGCAAACTTCAAAGAGAAATTTCTCGCATAGTCGCAAAAAATCGCAGCTAATGTTTTAATTTCTTAAAAGCAGACTCAATTCCACGTTATTTAATAATAATTTGGTCGATACCTTTTGATACTTAATTTTTTGCGAGTTCACGGAAGTTGGAAGTTATGATTTAAACTTTTTTTCGGTTTAAAACATCATGAAAATTGAAAAAGTAAATTTTTTTTTTTTTTTGAGCATCTTAAGACGTATATAATTTGATACTCTTTAATAATAAACAAATTAGCAGAAGAAGAAAATTATTCACGAAACACTGCAAGAAAAACAAAAACATATAATTTTTTTTGGGAAAACTTAAATTTGGCAACCATTTTTGACTTTGTTGGTCACTATCTCTGGGATTACTATCACCAGAGTAAAAATATTTTGTGTTTTCCTTAATCTGAGTATTTTTAAAGACGTAGAAATTTAGTTTTCAAAAATCTGAGACAACCTTTTTTTGTATTTTGGCCACCCCAAAACACATAGTGGAGTGTCTTTAAAAATGACGCAAAGATGCAATGTTTATGCTCACATAACAAACGTTATCCTAATTTGAATTTTATGTTTTGCTTTTGATCTAAAAATAAACATTGATTGCTAAAAAAAATATATTGGTATAAAATTTTTGTCCCTGCCCCAAGCGTGAGAGCAACAAGTTGATAAAATATTTTTTACTGATATCAAATAGACTTATATTCATCGATAAATTTTAAGTTTTATCGTATTATCTCTCAACGTTCAAAAATGATGACCTTATAAAGTTTGACTGCCCTCAATTTGAGGGAGTTACACATTTAGTAGCCCTACGTATTCAAATTCTTACAGAATTATACATAAATCACATTCAAGTAATCTAATATTTCGTAGTCTTTAAAGTTTTCTTTCTCATTTTTACAGCAAGAAACGTATTTTACAAAATATTTACATTATGTTTTGAAAGCCTGATTAAAATTCTTTCGATTGATATGTTATAGCTGGAGATTCACTGCTGTGGTTTGAGAAGTAGGATAAAAGTTAAAAATTATCGCTCATTTACTAAAAGATTTTTTTAAAAGTGACAACATTGAACAGCTGAGGGAAAGCGTCAGGTGCTCTAAAAAAAGTGCTTTCAAAATATAGTAATATGGCTATTTGCAACAGCTTTGTATAATAAAAAAATTTTATACCAAATTTATAAAATCTGGAATTAATGACTCTTTGATTTTTTTTATCACTTTTCGACGGCTATTCACACGGCGCACAACTTTTAAAACAAAGACCGTCTTTTAAGCGACCCTTTAAATGTTCAACGTGCGATAAATTGTTTAGCATAGTACGAATACGTCTTCTCTGAAAACTCGACCCAATAGATAATTCGATCGTATAAATTATTTCCCCAAACTAATATTTATACTAACAGGTGAGTTTATTAATTGCCATTTTCGTTGCGATGTTTCTTTATTTTATATACAGAAATGTCGCACAAAATCTCTAATAATTTCAAAAATCTGTAGCCTATTTAAAGAAGCAAATAAGAAAAATAAAACAAAAAATCAAAGGTGTCCAAGCTAAAAAAAAGCTTATCAGTAAAAGTTAATTTATACTTGCTACTGAACTAATTTTTTTCAAAAAAATTTCCACAATTCATACATACTTTTATTATATAGTAAACTATACATTATACAAATATACTAAGGGAAGTATATTTGTTTAGAATAAGTAAGTTTGATTAGTAATTTTTCCAGCTTTGTAAATTTTTTAATATAAAAATGTTTGCTAAAATCATTTTTTTGTAATTTTTGAATTTAATTGTTTTTTCTTTAATTTTATTTTAATAGCGAATTTCTTTGACATTAAAAAGATTGTCATACTAAGGACAAGTACAATAAGAGTTGTACTTGTCCTTATTTAAGAATATATTTTTTACTTTTTACTTTGTTGAATTCCTGGACAAAAAATAATAGGGTCCTGTTGGTTTTTGTTAGGGAATTCAAAAAAAAAAAAAATTTATCTCTAATAAATATATGGTTTAAACATTGTTTCTAATTATTATCCTGAAATAAAATATTAAATGTTATAGAGATTTTAAAATCTATATTAATTATGTTTAATATCTCTATAACAGTAATACGTAAAATTATTATAGCAAAATAATATTACAGTAACAATGTCTGTTCTTGGAAAAATCTTTGTCGGTGGAATGCCATACAGTATGGACGAGGAGCAGTTAAGAGTGGAATTTGGAAAATTTGGAACTGTTACAGATAGTAGTTTTTTATTTTGAATATTAATTAACAGTTGAAACTATCTTTCCTTTTTATACTACATATATATATATATATAGATATATATATATATATATATATATATATATATATATATATATATATATATATATATATAAATAAATAAATAAATAAATAAATAAATAAATTAGTTATATAATAATTTATTATTGCTCTGTTCCTTAAGAACATTGAGTACTCTATTTGTAAAATACACTAACATAATTTACACACACACACACACACACACACATATATATGTATATATATATATATATATATATATATATATATATATATATATATATATATATATATATATATATATATATATATATATATATATATATATATGTATATATATATATATATATATATCCTAACTGGTTGTCAGAAAGTTTTTCCGTATTTTGTTGACAAAAAGTAAAAATTAAAATGCAAGACCAGAATTTTTTTTTCTTACTTGATAGACTGCCTGCCCCAACCAAACCCTCAGTTAATGTAGCAGCACTCCCTTGCGAGTTAGGCTATAAGATAGTCAATGTAGCAACACTCTGTGCATGATTTACAGTAAAAAAAATAAAAATAAAAAGATTTTATTAAACAATAAAAATAAAAACATTTAATTTAAAAAAATTAAAATAAAAACATTGTTTATATTATTAAAAACATTCGGAATGTTTTAAAAACATTCAGAGTATTTTTAAAAACATTCTGGTCAATTAAATTTGCGTTTTTGCGATTTTTTTAAAAAATAATTAATTTGTAATTAAAGTAATGGTTTTAACTTTCTGACAACACGCAAATGTTGGGCGAAAGTCAAAATTAATTAAGAGTGACCTATTTGTTGGCAAATGAATCATTTTTTCCTTCTGTACTCCCAAATGCAACAATCTATATATATATATATATATATATATATATATATATATATATATATATATATATATATATATATATATATATATATATATATATATATGTATGTATGTATGTATGTACATATGTATGTATATATATATATTTATTTATATATTAGGGTGGTTCAAAAAACAACATGTTTGAAAAATATCTGCAGCTCGCTCATTGTATTCTATATGATAAAATAACACTGGATTTAAAAGTTTTTTGAATAAAAAATATTTTTAGGGGTGCCTTAAACCCTCGAACATTTAATTAGTCCTTAATATTAATAAAAATAAGGTTTTTCAAAAGTGTGTCTTGTTGGGTCTCAAAAGAAGTGAAATTATATAAAAATTTCAAAAATAATCATCATTTTATAAAAAAATCATTAAAAAGAATAATTATAACGAAAAAACCTTTTAAAAATACATTTTTCAGTTTTAGTTAAAAAGTTCTATTTTCTAGACAGTAAAATCTAAATAATTTTTTTCATAAAATGATGATTATTTTTGAAATTTTATTATAATTTTGCTTCTTTTGAGACCTAACAAGACATAGTTTTCAAAAACTTTTTTTTTATTAATAATAGGGACTAATTGAATGTTAAAGGGTCTTTAGGCATCCCTAAAAATATTTTTTATTCAAAAATTTAAATCCAGTGTTATTTTATCATATAAAACACAATAATGTGTGAGCTGCAGATATTTTTTAAACATGTCGTTTTTTGAATCACCCTAATATATAAATAAATAAATATATATATATATATATAATATGTATATCAGGCCTTGTTAAGAAGCGTTACGCAGCTCGCATTTTACCTGTGAAAAGGTGATAGGCCTACGCGCTCAGCAGTTTTGCGTTATGCAAAAACTTTTATCTTTTAGAATATTTAAATTATCTTTTGATATTGTTTATGTGCCATTTATTCAGAAGAAATAAAGTCGTAAGTAAAAGCATTTAATCACAATGGTAAACTAATAGATTTTTTGTTAAAGAAACTGTTTGTTTAATAATTTTTTTGTTGTTCTTAAAAATTAGTTAAAGAAAATAAAGTGTTTTAGGTTTTATCTAAAGGAATTAAATATATAAATTCCTTTTAAATATATAAGTTATTTTTTGTCATAATAGTTTAAAAAATGCACGATTTTGATGTAAATATTTTATTAATAAGATATTTTGTTTATTGTCAATTCAATAACGTAAAGTTTTAATGATGTTCGTTTAATTTATGAAATAAATTATGATCACGAATATGTTATCAGTAACTGATAAAACTCCTTTATTATTTTAAAAACATTAAAAAAAGTTCACAAAATAAATAAAAAATTTATTAACAGTTAATAAAATAACCAAAAATCAACTGTAAAATTAAAAGAAAATAAACAAATATTATGTTACGTTTTATGAAAAAAAATATTTTTTTCAAAATAAAATTTTGAAAAAAATATTTTTAAAATAGTTTTTATTTGAAAAAAAATGATAAAAATGATTTTTCAAATAGGAACTTAAATTTTTTTGTAACTTTTGTTATAGTGAGAAAAAAAAATTTATGATTTTTAACACATTAATAAAATAACTTTAATTACAATGCGGTACTTAAAAAGACGCTAGTGACACAATATAACTTCTAACAATACAAAATATATTTGGTGAGTTAAGTTACTTTGAAATACATTATGCGTTTTCATTACGCAGCGAAATCTTGTAACAAGGCCTGATATATATATTTAATATATATATATATATATATATATATATATATATATATATATATATATATATATATATATATATATATATATATATACACACACACACAGACACACACATATATCATGAATAATAAATACGAAAGGATGTATTTTCCGAATATCATTTTTGCGGTCTTATTCTAAAATAGTTTTTAATAAAAATAATAAAAAAAACGAAGACTAATAAAAGAAAAGATGCTGTCAAACCCTTAGTCAATATAGCAGTGCTCCTTTATGGAGCAGGCTATAAGATAGTCGATGTATTTACTGAAACCCCCACAAATACCTTTTTATTTTATTTTATGTTAATTCACCTCTATATATATATATATATATATATATATATATATATATATATATATATATATATATATATATATATATATATATATATATATATATCTTATACTGCTGATTTAGGTGAGCAGTGTGATGTCACACTGAAATAGCCTTCTTTTTCTAAAAAAGCTGTATTGATTCAGATAAGCAAAAAAGTTAGCAAATGCTTACATAAATATGCTACAGTAGATATATACATACATATATATATATATGTATATATATATATATATATATATATATATATATATATATATATATATATATATATATATATATATATATATATATATATATATATATATATATATATATATATATGTATATATATATATATATATATATGTATATATATATATATGTATATATATATATATATATATATATATATATGTATATACAGTCGTATGACAACTTATTATGGCCACCTACATTTTTTCTAGAAACTCTAGAAAAATTGTGATTTTCCATCAGTTTTTACAATTTTATCTACCAAAGACGTATTCTAATAAAAAATCAGGTTGTGTGTTAATAAAAAATTACCAAGAATAAATACACTTTAATAAAAAATATTCATATGCAGTTTTCTGCCATTTCCTGCAATCTTGCATTGTGGTTCCAATGTTTTATAATACTTTCTATTAGAACCACCTTGTTTGTAATATTTTCCTTGGCCACCTCCTTTTTAATAGCTCCCAAACATTCTCTATAGGATTGAGATCCGGCGAATTTCCCGGCCAGTCCAACAAAGGAATATTTTTATCTTTCAAAAAGATTTTGATAGACTTAGCCGTATGGCATGGTGCTCCATCTTGCATGAATGTTTTGTTTTCCTCTGGACCAAACCATTCCGTCAATTGGGGTAACAATCTTTGTTCCAGGACATATTTATACTGCACCTGGTTCATTATCCCTTGAACAATGTACAGCCTTCCCATTCTTTTCCCACAAATGACCAACCAAATCATCACCGAGGTTGGATGTTTGACGGTTTGAATAATACAGCTACTTAAATATTTCTCTCCAACCTTCCTTTTCACGTATTATGCTTTTTTTGATAAGACTTGCTCTCATCACTAAAGCAAACCTAAAAATATTATACGATGGTTCATTGACCACAATGCATAGATTATCTAAAAAATTTAAAGTATTATTTAATAAAATAATCTGTTATACCGTTTTCCAGTCGTCTTCAGTCCAATTTCTATATTTTTTTGCCCATTCTAATCGCTTCCTCATCATTTTTGGCGTTAATTTTGGCTTTTTAGCCGGACGTCTTGAGCTGTAGCCAAGATCGTGTAGACGACGCTGAACCGTTCTCTTGGACATCTTAATACCAGAGCTCTCCAACTTCTCAGTGATATCATCATTTGATGCTAGCCTATCTTCCAATACTATTTTGGTAAGAGTTCTTTCACCTCGTGGAGTAAGAATTCTTTTTTTACCACAGTTCCCAGTCCTTTTTGGAGTCAGGTTTTCCATGTTGACAATTTTTTTTTTGGATATTCTGCACTGACACTCTAGAAACATTACATATTCTGGCGATTCCTCTTTGGGAAAAACCAGTATTTGTAAGAAGTGCTTGGATTTCACTTTTTTTTTCTAGAGATAAGTCCTTTTTTTTGCCCATTTCTAAAAAAATAACCAATTTTAGTACGAAAATTTCTATTATTACTTAAAATAATTTTAATCACAAAATACTGAGTGAAATAAAAATATTTTTATGTTAATTTATGTAATGTAATATTCTTAGAGTAATATTAGTCGATTTGAGTACTTACTTTAATGATAACTTTGAAAAATATACCAAAACTAACAGATAGTATTCACCATGTGCACTGTAAAAATAGCGGTCTCAAGATGGCGTCACACAAAATGGCTGTCAAAAATGACAGTGTTTACACCAGCATAAAATTTTAAATAATTTTGTCAACGTATAACTATATTGTATGCATCCAAATAAATTAAATTATATAATTTTGAACTATAATGCCAAGAAAACAAAAGATAAGCAAGGTATGTTAAAATTTATTGGGTGGCCATAATAAATTGTCATACGACTATATATATATATATATATATATATATATATATATATATATATATATATATATATATATATATATATATATATATATATATATATATATATATATATGAACAGTGGTGTAAAAAGTATTAAAATCGAACAAAAAAATTCACTCACATTTTAGTTTAGAATATTAGAAACAAGTCACTGCGTTATTTAAAATGTTAGAAATAAATCCAAGTACTTAGTAGAACCCCCTTTTGCTTTAACGAGTATGTCAATCCTTTTGGCGATTTCAGATATCAATCTTTGGCACATTTCCTGTATCTCTGGATTATGTACCTAGACATCTGTTAGTGTATTGGTCAGTGCCACTCTTGTTGTTGGCTTTTTGGCTGAAATTCTGTGTCTACTAATCCACAAATTTTAATAGGATTTATGTCATGTGATGAGGCCAGCTAATAAATGACCGGGGCCACGGGCCTGTCCCCAACTAAAAAGCAGGAGTTGATAGCCGTGACTAGAAAAAAATTTAGAATACTTTATATATTATAATTTTATGCTTACATTTACTATTTATTAAAGAATGGCATATATTTATACTTTTTTAAACTTTAATATACTTTCAATAAGATTGCAAACAACCACTATTAAGTTATGAGTTGCTTTAAAATAGAGAATAAGTTAAAGTACTAGGAAATGGGTAACTGGTGACTTAAAAAGTTGTAGGTTGTATAAAAAAGGAAAACATGGGGATGGAAAAGGTTTTTTTGATATGCAAAGAAAAAAATTGGATTAATAGAAGTTTTTATAGCATGAAGGGACAGATACAGTAAAAGGATGCAACTTGTTGAATAAGAAGCCAAGCAAGAATGAGTTTTGGTTTATTTTAAGGGGTCGTCCATAAAGTACGTACGCTCATAGGGGGAGGGGGGGTCTTCAAAAAGCGTACGAAAGCGTATGGGAGGGGGGGGGAGGGTTCAATTTAAAAGTACGTACTTCGATTTTCTAATTTATCACAATTAACCAGCTAATCAATAGAAAAGTTACATTCTGACTAAAGATTCTAGTTTGCCAACATAAAAAGATGTATGGTATATGAAGTAGAGGGTATAGTTTTCCTCTATGCACACCCATGTATGGGCGCCCTCAGAATTTTTTGATGTTCCAGATAGGACACTTTCACACATCGTGCAAACTCATAACTTAAGTTTGTTTATACCTATGCCAAATGAGGAGGCCTTGCAAAATATCGGGATGGCGGAGGCCTGTGAACAAAAAGCCTTAAAACGCTTACCCTCCCGACCCCCAAAATGAGAGGGGTTTTTGCATGGTTATAACTTTTGGATTTGGATGGTAATTTTGCATGGTTATAACTTTTGGATTTGGAAAAAAATTTGGATGGCCTGCGCCATCCAAATTTTTTGCAAGGCCACCTCATTTGGCATATTAACAAACTTAAGTTTGCACGTTGTGAGAAAGTGTTCTATCATCAAAAATCAAAACATCAAAAAATTCTGAGGGGGCCCATGCACACATGCCCGCCCTTATATACTGGCCCTGAGTAAGACCTGAGGGCCGTGGTTGATGGGACGGAGTCACCCCAAAAAAAACGTGTCAATGGCGTCTCAAAGACCACTAGGTTTTGCTAAAATAAAAAGCTTCTTAAAATAGCAAAAGGGCACAAAATTTGCTGTTGCTCCCTCCCACTGGGTTTTACCCTTTGTTTTCAATATTACTGATCTCACCTTAGACTCGTTTTTTACTTACTAAAGAGGGGTGCCTGAAAAAAACGTCCACCTTAAGTATAGTTTATTTACATTTGATTCGTTAAAAAAACAAAAAAAGTCTTCCTAGATTTCACCGAGAATCGAACCTGGATCTCCGTCGACTATTGCCGCCGCATAACCCTTTCGCCCAAATACACACTTACATTAGTAAGTTTTAAATTTATATAAATTGTTATTTGCATTTATACTTAAAGACGTTTTTAAAATGCGTAAGCGAAGAGCTTTGGGGTAGTATAAAGTATCTAAGGTACCCTCCGTCTTTTTTTTTTTTAATTAAACTTTTTAATTAAGAAAAAAAAAAAAAGGAGGGATGGGGGGGGGATATTTGTGAAACGTACGTACTTTTAAGGGGGGGTGGGGACATAAAAGTACGCATGCCAACAGGGAGAGGGGGGGTCAAATTTCAAAATTTTTGGCGTACGTACTTTATGGACGAACCCTAAGCGAGATCATAGCTTGTTTGAGCATTGACCATAATAGTATTTGTAGAAAAAAGAAAGAAATGCAACCTTACAACAATGGGAGAGTGGCTTAAGCTTGGCAGTTAAAGCATGTGTAATTACATTTACAATGTACTTATAGACTTTGTCTGAGAATAATAGGGTTGTTATTCATCAATTTAGGAATCCTAACATTGCAAATTTTTTTTTTGCAGTAAGTAAATCAGTTTTATTGTCTAACAAAAATTGTGGATTTTAAGTCCAGAATTTAAATCCATAAGCCACTGCTAGCTTTAGGTTGTCACAGAAAAGATATTTGATTTAAAATCAGCTGCTTGTTCTAAGCAATGAAAAAGTTAGGATTTTTTGTCAAGACAAGAGTATAAAGTTGAGTCGTCAACAAATAGAGCCAATTTAGATTTTATGAAGATTGTTATTGTAGATAAGAAACAATATAGGAGCAAGTATAGAATGTTGTGGTACCCTTAAAGCTACTTGAAATAAAGAAGATGGTAGGCCTTCAGGAATAACTTTACAACTGCAGTTAGAAGGAAATAATTTAGTAACCTCAAAACCTTTATATAAAGAAACTAATACAGAGTAAAGAATAATCGTAGGATAGTTATAGAGGTCAAAATGTTTGCTAGAGTTTTTAGAAATTGGAAGCACTTATTTAGAATTTTTTAAAAATTCAGCAGAAATTGAAGAGAGTTCTGGAGAACACTTTTTTAAGACTGGTGGATATCGTGTCTAGAGCACAAATTGTAGAAGTGTTTAATTAAGAATTAACTTGAGCATTGGAAGCCAAAGTGATTTGGATGTTTAACAATGGGTTAATCTGTGTTTAACTGGCAGGAAGAGTATGACCATTAGATTCAAGAGTCAAATTAGTGTTAGATTTGTTTGCAAATAACTCTGCTTTATTTTGGGGAGAATTAAAAAATTAGACCCATGAATCAGAGATTAAATGTTAGACTTACTTTGATTAATGACACTGTTGAAGACTAACTAAAAGTCTCTAGAGTCTAACATCTGAGCTAAGATAAAAGATTTAGTAAACAGAGCTTAATGTCAGACAAGACCTTTTTACACTGGCTTCTTGTAACTATAAAAAGACTGTTTTTTAGAGAGATGATTTTGTAAAAAAGATAAAAGAAATGATTAATGTTTAATTAAGCAACTGCTAAAGATGGTGAAAAATGTGGAGTAGAATGAGGCTTGACTTATAATTGAAGAGAAGGAATATAAGCTTCCAAAGTTTTATTCTATGAGGAATCAAAGCTTCCAAGATGCGCTTTATGCATACATATTATGGATATTAACGTATATGTTTGCTATTTATTTAGATGCTGGCATACAATATCCTTTCATATTTATATAAACTTTAGTATTTTTATGGTGTAGTATTTGCTGAAAGAGAAGATAATCAGATGATAATAACAGTAATGATGATTAAAATGATTACGTTGATCATAATGATGTTTATATACATCTATATACAAAATATAACATGAATTTTGAATTAAAAAAATATACTTTAGGATGCGTAAATGTTTATGCATCCCCGGTCACAAACCTGGCCCTGCTCCGGCTATATTATATCAAACCCGGCCCTAGTCAAATATCTACCCCAGTCTCTTACTAAGGCCTGTCAATCAAACACTGTGACATTGTTTTGCTGTAGATACTGCTTGACAAAATGGGTTGTGTGGCAAATGCATTTGTTGAAATATTGCTCTCCCTGTTGGAAAACTATTTAACAGCTCTAGTAGCATTTTTTTTTTTTTTTTCCTTTTGCAATAACTTGATATTAGTTGCTGTCTTATTGTGCCCTCTAAACTGTCTTTCAACACCATAGGCTGAGATTATAGACCACACCATCACTGATTTTGGATGCTTAACAGTTTTCACCAGGCAGTCAGGAAAGTATTTCTAATCAGAACAATGTCAAACATACTGGGACTTGTTATCAAGGACTTGAAGTGACTCATCACTAAAGACCATCTAAAAAAACAAACATAAATAAGGAGATAAAAGTCATGAATTTAACCCAAAAGGAAAAGGGAAGACAGCTAGTATAATGGCCATTTCCATCTTAATTGATTGCCAACAATGTACTAATGGTCTATTCATTTTAAGTTTAATAATTTAAACTCTATAAGCAAAGATTATATTTAAAAGTGTTTTACTCCATTAAAAATTAGTCTAAATGAGGTGGTGGCAAAACAGCTTACAGAAACTTTCTTAAAATGTTGTTCCATCACATCCTGCAGCTGTTTGCTGGTAATTGTCGGTTCTACCTACATTTGTACATTAGAATTCTTTTAGCGTGTGGAGTGATGATGATAGCGTTCTTCCTGATGTGGAACCTTGTGGGTATGAGGTTAGACTACCCTCTTAATTCTAGCCTCTGCTTTATTGTGTAGACTGCCTTTTGACTCCATCCTAAAAATTCACCAATTTCCCTCTGTGTCTTAATCCCCAATTTTAATAAAAACTCCACTCTCCCTCACTTTCATAGACTTGGATTTCTGTAAAAGTAAATAAAAATTTATTAAATACAAAAAAATGTGCTTTATTATACATGCTATATTACTTAATGTTTCAAAATCAGAAGTGCTCATTTTTTTAAAACAACAATAATAATGGAAAAGGTTATATATTATAGGTTTAATTGTAACAACAATACGTTACTCACCAACTTTACATGAAATTATTCTCTAACTCAAAGAATAGTGAAATTGCTTCCCTTTAGCAAGAATATTCAGACTGTTTTCCTTAATGCTTACAAACTCTCTTACATCTTCATGTTCTTTTGATTCATACAAAGTGTTTCCATCCTCTTTAACACTATTTTTTGTTTCCCAGTAACTCCATACTTAATAGTGGCTGCTTGCAGCATTGTTGGGAGTTAATCAGTTTCAATTAATGCCAAGAAATATTTGGGCAGACTGAGGTAGTCAAACAAATTTATTGACATTGTGTAACAAACTCAGCTATATAGAGTTTAGAGAAAGTAGAAACTTTGTTTTGAGCAAGTCTTCTCTTATCACCTAGTAATGCCTTTTTGTAAGATATATACAATTTTCACTTTCTCTTTAGTCCTTTTAATACAAAAAACACATTAAACACTGCATTTGCACAGGTTTCAAAGGTGCGATGTCTTCAATATCAGGCCGCTCATGGCTGATTATAGCTTGTTAACTTGTTTTGGTTTGATCTAATTCTGTGTTAAAGAGTTTTGTGTCTGAATTGACATATCACTGTCGGAATTCTAATTCAAAGAGTAGGCTGAATTGTAATCCATTAATGATAAAATTCTGTTTTTAACACCTGCTTTATTATTTTAAGTCTTCTGTGTCATTAGCATCTTTTTATTCCTTGCTTTCATTCATCTTTTGACCTTGCTATCAAGTCTATCAGAAACTTTTTATCTTTTATCCTGATGCAATAATCCCATTCACTATAAGCAATGTTGAAAAGTGTATTTATATTGGTAATGAGTTTTTCCTCATAGCTATGTTAAGTAGCAGATTTTCTACTTCCAAAATACTTGAACATGCTTGTGAATACTCTTTAATTTAGCTACTAAGAGTTTGCTTTAGTTAAAGTCATAACTTCATCTGCAACTATGTTGCAGGACATTTAACTATGATGCAACTATGTTGCAGGATTTTGAAATAGTTGACTTTTATTATTTTATTATCATTTTATAAAACACTCAACATAGGGCACCATCACTTGTCAGCAACTGACTCGGCCCATCGATTTTTGAGTGAATATGTCAAACAAGTTAGATATTCATTGTTAAGAGTGTTGCTATTTGCAGCCCTTTATAAGTCTGAAGCAGCCATTTTCTTGACTAATATTTTATACTATTTTACTACTATAAATATAACCTCAATAAATATAAAGTACTCATAGCCAAATTTTAAAAAAATTTTTAGATTACAATTCCCCTCTAACGTATTAGACCAACCATGTCATTGCGATTATTAAATTGATTAAAGATTTATTTTTAAGCAATAGTTTAAATTATTGCAAGTAAAATACTTATAAATATTGAAATCAAAGTTAGGAAAGATTTTGGTTAATAATGGAAAGGGGTTAAATCTAAATTCCTTGTGCCCTAAATTCTAAGGGTTAAATCTAGGTTAGATCCTAGGGATTAAATCTAAATTCCTTGGGTTAAATCTAGTTAAATCCTTGGGTTAAATCTAGTTGAATCCTTGGGTTAAATCTAGTAAATCTTGTCCCCTCTGTGAACTATGTATATTGCAACATTACAGTAGTTTATATTATTAGTTTTTGTTAAACTTAATGTTAAATGATTAAACAGTTATAGTGTTAAACAAAAATATAGCAGCATTTTATATGAAATAAACGTTTTCCTCAATTGAGGGTTCTGAAAAAGGGTTTGAGAACCACTTCTTATTGTCAGTTCACAGAAAAAAATTTACTTATATAGTTTTTTAAACTTATATCAAGCCTTCCTTGGAAGCCCGTGCGGTTGTACGCCTTGTTCATCCACATTTAAAGTAATTTTTAGACAAACTGACCATGGCAGTTCGCATCTTTTAACTTATAAAGCGTTTCAATAATTCACAGCAAAAGGCTAAACTTATCTACTATGAAAAGAGATACAATCCTAAAAAAAGGAAACAAAATTATAACGAAACATCAAGTTTAATTAAATAAACTAGAAAATTTAATAATTAAAAAAAGTAAACGAAAAAAAATTTTATACAACTTTTGTATTCTTTTTTTAGAGTTAATGTTGAAAAAAACATTATCTTTTATAACGATTTAACAACAATTGAAAGTTTTGATATGCAATTTCTTTATGATTTTTATCAGTCCATATAATTAAGAAACTAATTTGCTATATACGCTAGATTTTTTATATTTCTAGTTTCTATATTTCCCAATTTCCAATGTTTATATGAATTACTAAAGAACACAACGATTGCTCTGTTTAAAAAAAAGTTATAAATAGACTCCTAAAAATTTCGTAAAAAAAAGTTCATTAAATTAACAATGTACTATCCCACAAACTTTTGGAGCATTATCAATAACAATAGTTCATCAGTAAATAAATCGGGTTTAAATGCACAATTTGGAGAATCCAACAATACGCAGATTATTTCAATAGGGGTATTGAAAACAACCAAATATTTTATATTTAAATATTAGTATTAATGGCTTTATTTTTTTACATGAAAAACTTGTTTGAAAAATTTTTTTTTTTTTTTTTTACATACAAATTGCAATTAGTTTTCTCCCTTTCCTGTGCATTGATAAAAACAGTAAAGTTTAGCTAAAACATTTAAAAAAACAAGTTTAAAAATTGTCCATGTTTCTAGCGCAAATTATAAAGTATTTCTTTAATATACTGACTGAAAAAAGTTGCCAAAAAATTTCATATCAAAAAATATTTTTATCTTTATTATATTCTTATCTACTTTTTTCCTCGACTTGTATCAATTTTGGTAGTGGAAAAATGTAATGTAATGGAATTTTGTTTTGGTAGTGGAAAATAACAAACAGGTTTTTTTTTTTTTTTTTTTTTTTTTTAATTTACCTCCCCAAGGCCAAGAAGGCCACTATAGACAAGGAGGCTACTTAATTGTGTTTATAACCCTCTCTCTGAAACTCGAACCTCGATTTATAACTCTGAAACTCGAACCTCGACAAACAAGGCCGCTGCATGGAGAAACAAGTTATCACAAAATAAATTCAAGAAAAAAATTTTGTTGATTTAGTTGGCGGTTTTTTAATATTTATTTATGTAAATAATAGATTGTTTATCTATTATTTACATTAAATAAATTTAGAAAATTGAAAAATTTTTAAAATTTTATTAGAATAATTAGCAAAAATTTTGATAAAAATCCTAGCAAACCTTAAACTTAATATCTCAAGAAAACTCAAGTTTATATTTAATAAAATTTAACAAATGTTCTCTACGCATACTGTACTAGAGAATGAGCAGGAAAAAAAATTAAATTAATGAAGAAAAAACAAGTTTTTGAATAATTTTTGTTAACATTTTGTTTAAAGTTGTTCTTTTTTTATGCATAAAACATGAAAAAGTACAAGATAAAAAAACCGGCTCATCCTCTAGAGAATACTATTAGGAAAATTTCTTTAAATTTTCAAGTAAATTGATGGTGTTTGGTTTAGTTATAATGTTTGAAGTGAAGAAAAAAGAAGGAACATTCTAAGAGTTCATAAAAACCATTTTAAAAATATACTATTGTTAAAAAACTGCATATTCCATTCTAGTTAAAAAGTAGTCAACAAAACTAACATCGTTTCAGCTACATTCTAGATTTTTAAAAAAAAAAAAAAACAGAAAATACTAAAAAATAACTTTAAAAGTTTAAAGTTGATAGGAAAATTTTTCTCATTATCATAGGAAAAACTTGATTGTAACTAAGGTGTTGCTAAGGACTCATTAGTTTATGCACCTAACTAAAAGGTTAAATATCACAAAAAATATAAAAATTATTAAAACTTTTTTCAAAAAACTAAAATAAAAATTTAAAGAATAAAAAAATAAAATAAAATTTTCTATTAGATAAGATAATATTTTTTTGAAATTTTTTTGGTGATCAACTACTAAGTTTAACAAAGAGGTAATTTCAAGGTATTTTCATACTGAGTTATATGCTCCTGTGAAGTATAATGCATAAGAGTTCTAACTGTTAAGCATGTTAAAAATTTTTTAATAGAATTGTTCCAATGTTAGAGCAGCTTTATTTTATAATTTTCAGTTGTTTTAAAATATTTAGTTCATTCTATACTGTTTGCAGTACAGAATAAATTGCAACCTTGTGTTTTCATTACAAATTTTTTTTAATTAATCGTTACAAATTACATATTTTTTTAGCAAAAACTGCTATGGATTGCATCCTGTCAGTGTGGGTTTTTTTTAACATTTATTTACTTCCCAAAGGCCCAAGAGGGTTATTATAGTCAGTTTTCTCCATTTAAAATTTAGTGCCAGTGCACAAAAAAGCTCTGAAAAAAATGCTTTAAAAAAATTCTAAATGAAATAATTACTTTATTTCATTTAGAAATTCTATAAAACAACAACAAAAAAAATTAAAGTTTAATTTAAATCCTAAATAAAAAAGCAAAAACAAATGTTTTCTTTAAGTTTGAATTAAAGTAATTTATACATTAAAGTGTTATCGCAATTTTTTATCACAGTATTTTTTTAGTTAAATTTTTTAAGTACTCTCCAAATTACTTGTGTGCATGCGGATGAGTACAAAAAGACTGCTACCCAAATACTTCTGTATTTGGGTAGCAGTCTTTTAAACTGTATAGTTATAGCAGTGTTTTAGACTGTATAGTTATAGAAACTAGTAAGTTTATTTTTCTTCAATAATCTTGACAAGCAAGTCTTCGCCACAGAGAAACTTTTTTCCAGCTCTTAAATACTTTTAAAAGCTGGAAAAAAGTTTTGAAGTATTAAACTATTGTAGTTTTGGGTGGTAATTGCTAACATTTATCTTATATATTTCAGAGTTTAATAAATATTTTTTTAAGGGATTTTTGAGTTGTTGGAATGTTTGTTTAATGTTTTGCTTAATCTGGATAGCTTTATGAATAACATTTGAGCAATTTAATAACAATGTTTGGTTCAAATTAAATCATAATATAGATTGTGCAATATGTATTCATTAGTTGGTCAGTCTTCTCCATTTGAAATTTAATACCAGCACATTAAAAAGTGCTGTCATTTTTAGGTTGGCATGCCTGATTTAAAAAATCCATCTTTTTTTGCTGTTTAAATTAAATAAACAGCAAAAAGAATGCTTTAAACAAATACTAGATGAAATAGCATTTTATTCAAATTCTAAATACAATTATTATTATAAAAACAGCAAAAAATAAAACATGAAAACAGAAAAACAAACCGTTTTAATTAAATTCTAAATGAAATAAATAAAAAAAACTTGCAAAAAGATGGTTTTGATTAAATTCTAAACAAAATAATACTTTAAGAACAGCAAAATGTTTTATTTAAATTCTCAATAAGATAATTCAGATAAATTCATTTTTTCAATTTTTCTTAAATGTATTATATTTGAAATAACAAAAAAGATTTGTTGCAGTTTTTAAAAAATGTTTTTTTTTTGGCAAGTGCAAAAAAGTCTTGAACGCAAAAGTGTTGGCTAAACAGAGAAGACGGGTTGATAATTGGCTATGGTGAGCTTATTAAGAAAATGAGTTCATTTTTTTTTTAATCAATTAAATAAACTTTCTTAAAGAGATCCAAAAACTTCAAAACATGTTTTTGGATCTCAAAAACAAACTTTTTTGTTGTAGTTGAAGCTCGTCTTCTCTGTTTTGTTGTAGGACAAAAAGTCTTCGTAATATACGCCACAATCTACAGGCTTGATAATTTATTAAAGTTTTATTCCTATGAGTTTTAGTATATGAAGTCATTGATTTTTTTTGTTTGTTTACATAATCAATCTTTTAAACATCTTTATTTTATTGTCTCAGAGATTTGGGATCCCTTTAAAGAGTTTGAAAAAATTAAAAAAACATTTTCCTGTAAAAAGAAATTTAAACTTTTAATAATCTCATTTGACACCATTTTGTACTATTGGTCAAAAGAAAAAAGACAACTATTAAAGATAAAAGGAAATGTAAGAATAAAAGAATTAAACAAAAAAATAATTTGAAACTGAAAAATTAAATTAATTCAGCATTATCCATGTTATATTTCCTGAAGAGTTTTTTTCTAAATAAACTATTTTTTTCCTATATGCACTTGAAACTTTAACTTGAATATTTTTTTAACTTTTTTGAATTAGATCTGTTTACTATTTTATGTGGTATATTTTATGTTGTAATTTTCTGCACAAATGAAACTACATTAAATTAACAGATATGCTTGTTTCGTAGTTTCATTTGTTTATATTTTTACATTTTTGTTAGTTTTTATTGTGAGAGAAAGAGAAGATGAAAATGGTTTGAAAAAATCAAAGGGATATGGTTTTATAAGTTTTGAAGATGCAACAGCAGCAGAAGAAGCTATTAAAGCTATGGATTCCAGTGTTAGTTGTTTTTTATTTTATTGTATATTTAAACATTTTCAAATTATTTTATATATATATATATATATATATATATATATATATATATATATATATATATATATATATACCATTAAACAAATACATTTAAAATATGTCTTAACATAAAATTTTTCACTTTTTATGATATAATATATATATATATATATATATATATATATATATATATATATATATATATATATATATATATATATATATATATATATATATATATATATTCCTTAATTATAAGGAGATAAAGTTGCAGATGAATCTTTTTCATTTAATGGGGAAAAAGTCTCAAAATGTTTTAAGATATTTCATCAAGTATTTTGCTTTAAAAAAAAATAGTAACAAATAGAATTATATTTACTACCTAATATTTATTTGTGTTTGATATCAGATATTTAGTTGTATTTTTTGCATGGAGTCCTCCATTATACATAAGATTATACACTTCAAAAATGATTGTTCCTTTAACTTAAAAGTCTTAATTTTTTCCCTAAAAGTAGTCCTTATGCCACTTTATATTTTTTAGTTCTTGTATACCAAAAACATGGAAGAAATAATCTTTTTGTTACTTTTAAATCCAGACTCCTTTTTGGGACTCCGAATCCTTGTTGGCAAGAAGACATTATATTAAGACCATAACAACTTAAGCAAAATCAAATAGTTTTTGTTACAAAAGTTTAAGAAATTATTGATACAACTTTTTATTGACGATATAAATATTAAACAATTTAGTTTATTCAAATAATAGTTTCTATTTTAGGAAGAAGAGAGAGAAAAAATAATTTCTAAAAAAAAAAATTTTAAATTGTAATTTAAAAATAATATAACTAAAACAGCAAAAAAAAAAACTTCTTTTTTTTTAGAAAGAGTTTTATTTTAACTGTTTTATTTAAGTTCTAAACAAAATAAAAAATATAAAAGTTGCAAAAAGAATGTTTTATTTTAGGTAGGATAAAAAATACTTTTGAAAAATTGTGTGGAATCACTTATATACTAATGTCAAAATTACATGATACCAATAATAAAACAATTATATCAGTCAACCAAACAAACAGTTCCATTCTTGATACCAATTAAAAAAATAAAAATTTGCATTTGTTTATTATGAAAAAAATTTGTTATGAAAATTTATTATGAAAATAATTCCAGATTAAAAGTGGTTGATATTAGTGAACACAGAAATGAACAACAAAATAAGAATTAAAACATCATGATTCAATTAAAATAATGATACCAGATGAGAAATAAAATTACGGAAGCAATACGATAAGAAAAATTAAATTAAAATTATTGTTCCTTATGATAATTTATTTTACAGAGTTGATATAACACAGTTAAATGAAATTTTCATTACCATATGTAATAATATATAATATTATTAGAAACATATTAGTAGAGCTTAAAAATAACAAGTACTATTCCTGTAAAGTAATATTCATTCTTTAGAAGGAAACAGCTTTATTTAATTTCTAAATGTAAAAAAATGAAATCAAAAAAGACATGAAATTAAAATTTTTTTTCTGTAATAACTTAAACCAAACATTAAAAAAGTGCAATCAAAAAATTTCTTAGTAAAAAATTTGTTAACCAGATACTTTAACAATCATAAAAATATTTAGACATTTACCAAGTGATAGTGTGTTTGATCAAGTGGAGATGGGAAAGAATTCAAAGTTTGTTGATCAGGATTACTTTTTTGGCAAACCAACTTGTTTCTTTCCCATATCTACATTTTTATCTAGTATAAAGTTTGTCAAAGAAGTTTATTTCTTTCTATACTGTAGTTAATCTTTTCAACATTGTGAGCTTTGGAATTTTGTTTGTCTATTTGAAACTATATTTTCAGCTGTAAAAAAATACTTTCTCAGGTGCTGCAGATGATGCTGGGGTGCACAAATATTTCTTAACATCAAGTGATTGCCACGTGAATTCAAATACTTTGAACTGGATTTTATAATGAGCATTATTGTCAATCAACTGGATTATTTATGGATTTTAGTTAGACTTAAAAAATTTTTTTCTTGATTTTGGAACATCAACATTCCCAAAGTGCATTGCAAGGTGAGCAGATGTCAAATTCAACTTTTTTTTTTTTTTCTATCTTTTTTTTCTTTCTTTTTTAGTGACTCAAACACCTTTATTTTTAAGTAACAAACCAAAAAGAGTTTTTTAAAAATATAAGTTTTATGTTAAAGTATTTCGGTTGTTAAAAATTTTTTGGTTTTTAAAAAGAATTTAATACTTGTTTTTTGAAAAGCAAAAAAGTAACTAAAATTCTTAAGAATGAAATAATCTTACTTTTTAAAGTGAGTACAATTGTTTTAATAAAAACTTTGCTAAATAATTCCTCAAAAAAGAACATATTTAATGAGGTAGTGTGGAAGTGTGTTGATATGGAGAGGTATATAGAGTTCTCAACTCTACCACCTCCCAGGAAGTAAATTTTGGTGTCACAAGATTGAGAGATTTACACAAAACAAGATTAACATAGACTAAGAAGTGACTGGGGCCCCAGTCCCGCTTAAAAATGAGACTTTTTGCAAACCCAGCCCCAGCAAAATTATAAGATTTAGCAGGAGTTAATTGCCAGGGCTCGAAAAAAAAATTATTTATTATAATTTTATACTTACTTTATATATTATAATTTTATACTTACATTTACTAGTTATTTAATACTGGCATATATTTATATATTTTTAAACTCTTGTTTAGTTCCAACAAGGTTGCAAGCAACCACCATTAAGTTATGAGGTTATGAGTTACTTTAAAATAAAAGATAGGGTTAAAAAGCTAAGTAGTGGTTAGCTGAAGATTTAAAAAGTTGTAGGTTGTATATTAAAAAAACAACATGAAAATGGATAAGAGTTAATGGAATTGGTTAGGACAGATTAGAAAAAAAAACACTGTATCGAACAACCTTTGTTAGAGAAGATTAAAGTGATTTAGGTATCAGCATGTATGGAGGAAGCAACTTCAGGATTAAATGGTTAAGGTACAAGTAAGAAAACTTAATGAGTGCCTTATATATTGTATGAACGAGCTTTAATTAATGAAAGAAAATGCTCTAGATTGTTTATATTAGAGAAACAGCATATACAAGCAAGGCTGTAGCCTAATGATGACCTAAAATAAATTTTTTTAATTTTAAATTTTAAAAATATACTTTAGGATGTATAAATGTTTATGCAGCCTCGATCGCAATCACAGCCCCAGCTATATTTTTCAAACCCGGATCCAGTAAATTTCAACCCCAGTCGCTTCCTAACATAGAAATGTCAAAAGTTTGATTAAATTTTAGCACAAAAAATAAAAAATAAGACAATCCAAGGGTATCCAGAGTTTTGGTCTCAAGATTTTTGATATATATATATATAGATATATTTAGATATATCAAGGTGTTAGCCAGGAAAAAACTTTATACAGCATTTTTATGCGATATTAGATTAGGTGTAGGGAACAAAAAAAAGGCCATTGGATTCTTACACTTTAAAAAAGTTTAAGGCAACTCATGGCTCACTTTAATTATGGCATATGGTTTAAGGTTACACATTTAAAAAATTTGAGATTTTTTAGATACATAAATATCTTTGGAATTATTTTTTTTTGTGGGTTATATTCACGGCATATATATATTTCTATTTTAGAATATATATATATAGAGAGAGAGTATATATATATATATATATGTATATATATACATATATTTGTATATATATACACACACACACAGAGGTAAACACTGGATTTTTAGATGTTATTTTTACACTTACAGGTAGTATACAAACTTTAAACTTTTATATGTTCAGGCTTACCTCAAATAAGAACGTTTTGCAAAGAACTGCGGTGATTAGAGGAGCATCGGAACAAAAAAACCCTAATTTTAGGGCCCACCCAGCCCTTGATATGGGAGCAACAAGTTGATACATTATTTTTTCAACTATTTTTATTTAAATTTATATTCATTAACAAATTTCAAATTTCATGCAATAATCTCTTAGTTTTTATGACCCTGCAAAGTTTACAGCCTCCTCAAATTGAGGGGTTTAAAACTTTATATGGTCATAGTTTTTGAAAAATATTCTCATTTGACATGTACATACAAAAGTTTGTAATTTGCACAATGCTAGAATGTGTCAAAATTCAAACATCTAAAAATCCAGTGTACACCTCCGTGTGTATATGTATATATATGTGTGTGAGTGTAGGTGTGTGTGTGTGTGTGTGTATGTATATATATATATATATATATATATATATATATATATATATA
The DNA here is from genome assembly GCF_038396675.1 of Hydra vulgaris. NCBI lineage: Eukaryota > Metazoa > Cnidaria > Hydrozoa > Anthoathecata > Hydridae > Hydra > Hydra vulgaris. Next base: position 2,400,960 of record NC_088934.1, read on the forward strand.
TATATATATATATATATATATATATATATATATATATATATATATATATATATATATATATATATATATATATATACCTACATACATACATACATATATACATACATACATACATACATACATGCATACATACATACATACATATATACATACATACATACATACATACATACATACATATATATATAGGCAATTCCACGGCGGAAAATGAAAAAGTAGTCAAATTTTGTTCTTTTTTTCGTCAACTTTTAGCAATTGAATGTTGATGTAGACAAACGTTTATTTAAAATATACAATAAGTATAAATTGATTTATTTAATTCATTTTTATGCTTCCAAAAGTTACGGCTTTTCTCATTCTCGCATGATAAAAAAAGTAAAAGGTAAAATGTTTGCAAATCATTGTAAAAGGTTATTTTAACCTTAAAACCTTTTTTAATGAGTTTATTTGTATAATCAGAATTAATTTAGCGTGAAAATGGAACGAACATGTTCAAATTGTTGTTGGTCAGATTTTATACTTTCTAAAGTATATTTCAAGAAAATAATGAAATAGCTATTGTAATTTTCATGTAACGTAAGTTAACAAAAAAAATGATAAAGCTTTGTTTTTTCTAAAATTTAGTTTAAAAACTGAAGTTTTTTTAATATATGTGAAAGAATATTAAATGTTACATTTTTGCATTTAAAGTTTTGAATAATGACGCTTAGCTAAAGCACACTTTAATTTTAAACATCTGTAACCAAAGTTAATTAGATGCATTTACTCAATCAGTTACAAACAATCACATATACCTGAACCCCCTCTCACTCCTAAATTGTGATAGCATTTTTAACTCAAATAAATTTTAAAATGTTTAAATGTAAATACTTTGCAGCATTTTAAAAATTCAACCTAATGAAAATATAGGAATGCGCATAAACCTAAGAAGTGTAAATAAAAACTTCGACAAACTAAAGATTTTCTTATTTAAATGATAAGTATTAACAAAGTTGTAATAGTAAAATTATTTTTTAATGTTGCTTTTGGTCTTGCGGAAAAACTATTTTCGAGGTGACAACTTGCATAAATGTTATGAAAAATCACTCAGGAAGAGTGCCACTAGTTTTTTAAAATTTTCTTTTTGCTTCTATATAAATATTTCTATATAATGCAATTTTTAATAAGTGAGTTCAATACTTTTGCAATTCTTTTGTTATGTAACTTGAACTCTTAATTATAGACATAAAAATCCACGATAAAAATTGCTCGGTAGTGTAAGTGATGTAATGTAAGTTAAATACATAGTATCAAAAAAACAAGTTTAAATTTCTTAGCCTGTCACCCCTGATAAACTTTTATATATTTTTTTAATTAGTATAGAATTCTTAATATCTTGTGAAAGTTTCTAATAACAGGTGACAACTAAAAAACGAGACTGGATTTAAAGACACATATTCTCTTTAAAGGAATAAGATTTTAAAAATAGGAAAACTGTTTCAGAAGATATTTTTATTCTAGTTTTTAAATATTTTGTCTTTTTATTTTTTATAGAAAAATGAATAAAAAAGTAAATTTAAAACAAGAAGAGATTAGAAAATGTGTTTATGAATTTTATTTAAATTACAAAAATGCTGGTAAAAAGTTTACTTATGACCACTTTAAAGTTGAGAATATACCTAAAAGTACTATCTACAAGATAATTAAATGTGCTGAAAGTGAATCTGGGTACCAAAGAGTTCAAGGAAGTGGAGTAAAAGTTTAAAAAATGACCAGGACAAACATCGAAAGGCTCAAACTCAGTTTAACCATAAAGACGGAGTTTCTCAACAACAGGCAGCTAAAAAGTTAAACTGTACTCAGCAACACATTAGTAAAACATTAAAAAAAGAACAAATATTAAATTAAGAAAAAAAATGACGATTCCAAAATGCTCTGACCAGCAAAAAGCAGTAGCTAGAACTAAGTGCAGTCGGTTGTGTCAGAAATTCAAAAATTGTAAACCAATCATTGACGATGAGTCTTATTTCACATTAAATCACTCCAGTATCAATGGAAATGATATATTTTATACTAGTGATGTAAAATCTACTCCATCTACAGTTAAATACCAAACAAAACAAAAGTTTTAAAAGAAATTACTTCTATGGATTGCTTTTTCTAAAAATGGAATTTCTCAACCTTATTTTGTACCAAGTGGACTGGCTGTAAATCAAAAAATCTATTTAAACAAATGTATTAAGAAGAGACTTATTCCATTCATCAATAAGTATCATTCAGATGATGCATATGTATTCTGGCCAGATTTAGCATCATCTCACTATGCAAAAACAGTAATCATGTACCTAAACAAGGAAAACGTGAAATGTCGTCCTATCAATAAATTTTGGGAGTATTTTGAAAGGTCTTGTCTACAAGAATAATTGGCATGCAGAAAATCTTTATAAATTACGTTCTAGAATCAAGTATTGCCCTAATAAAGTTGATATTGAGCTTATACGGAGCCTAGCTCAGTCTATACCAGGCCTAGTTGATAAAGTTAGAAGAAATGGTTTAATTAAGAACAACTGATTATATATTTAAAAACTAGAATAAAAATACTTTCTAGAACATTTTTCCTCTTTGTTTTATCTTACTTCTTTAAAGAGATATGTGTCTTTAAATCCAGTCTCGTTTTTTAGTTGTCACCCGTTACAAACCACTTTACTGAATCAAAGAAATCAAACCTAAATTTGAAGCGATTTTAATATAGTAGCAAGTTCGCCCTCTTTTGGCCAGACTCAAAACTTTTTAGCTTATTTTATTTTTTGATTAACAGCTTTCATTCAAAATATCTAAAAGTTTAATTTACGGTTTAAATAGGCAAGTATTTGATAAAGTTGTTGCGCATGTAACGTAGGTTAAAAATGGAATTGCCCATATATATATACACATATGCATATACAGTCCTCTAAATTAGAGTCATCATTCGACAATGCCAACCTAACTGTGGGCCTAAAAATATTTGAGGTCAGCAAAAATGTGTCAACCTTGTTTCTATGTTTAACAGTAAAACTTTAATGTGAAATTTTTTTTACCGACCTTATGCCAACCTTTAATAGTTTAAAGTCAGCAAAAAATTGCCGACCTCATTTTTATTAATTCTGACAGCTGTATATATATTTTATAAATGTTAAATTATAGTTATATAATTTCTCAACTTGTTTCATTCTGAACAACCTTCTTAAGTTTTTTAATACTTAAATTACTTTTCTTTTTTGTGTGAAATTGTAGAGATTAAACTAGAACGAAAAATAATTGCTTCCAATTAAAATTTGAATGAATTTAATACTTTGATCTATTTAATTGTGTACGTCGTTTTTAAATAGTTTTAAAAAGTTTTAACAATTATTTACATATTTTGTCTTCTTTTAAAGTTATGTTTATTCTTAAATTATAAATATATAAAAAAATGCTTAATATTATTAAATTTTTAACAAAATATTTTGACGGATTCCACAATCCTCTTGTTTTTAAATAGCTGAAATAATGTTTTAAATAATGACTTTCGATAAAAGCACTATATATTGTATGAAAAGTTTTTGAATATTTAAGTTTTTAAGTACTATAATATTTTAAAACTAAAGGTTTTAAAATATTAAAATAATTTAGAAATTTTTTCATAGATATTCGTATTTTTGTTCATCTAGTTTTATATTTTTATCATTAAATAAATTTTTTATGTGTAAATTTTAGATAAATTTATAGTGATTTAAAATTGCATTAAATATGATGTTTAAGTCTTTGAAATGTTGTCAGCAATACGTAAAAAAACTTATCAAAGTCGATAGCTTTTAAATGATTAGGTTTTTGATAGCTCAATAGCTTTTAAACAAGAAACTTTCTTGGCTCTCCAATTTCGGTCCAATTAGTCAAAAGTTCTTTTAACAAACATAAAATGTTAGTTAAAAGAACTTTTGTTGCAATATGCTATTTTAGAATTAATTGTAATAAGCAACAATGGCATTTAAGAGGCAGAGTGAAATTGTTTACCACACAAGGGCAGCAAGTAAATTTAATCATCTAGTATACTAGGTGTTTAAATTTAAAAAAATGTATTTAAATATAAAAATAATTTTTTTTTTAATTTACAAATACAAAATTTACTTGAATTTGTATTATTATTGTAAATTTAAAAAAAATAATGTTAATTATTGTATTTATATATATTGTTTTTGTAAATTCAACTTTTGCGTTTGTAAATAAAATAAATAAAAGTTTATGTTAATTTCTTTTTATGTTTTATGCAAATATAACATAAATGATACGTTTCATTACAAGTTTCATTTTTGATTTTTTCGCTATTGCTATTTCTGTCTAGCACTGTGGCCTACAAAAATTTAAGGTAAATAGTTTTTAGATTTTTTAGTTATTAGTTAAATTATTTTCAAGCTTTTTAAAGAAATAAAAAAAGATTTTTTTCTAATTTTATTTTGAATACATAATATAACAAAAATAAATAAAAAATTTAAAATAATATTTCATTTTGGTACCAAAATCAATTAAATAAGAAAATCAGACCAAAAAACTATAATTAAAAAAATGTGTCAAAAAATATAAGGTTAAACTTTAATTCAGTATTTTGCATGACCACCACATGCTTTTAGACAGGTAGGTTCGAATACATTTAGGCATAGATTCAATTAGATGCATACATAATTCCTTTGGAACTTTTTGGCACCAAAATTAATCAATCAAAATCAGTGCAAGTTTCAATTGAGCAATGCTTTCCACATTCTCTCTTAATAATTTCTTTTCCATCCATGACCAAATATTTTCAATGGGGTTTAGATCTGGTGATCATTCTGGCCATTGCACCATCCTGTTGGAAAGTTTTTAAATCTTCCTAAAAATGATTTAGCAATATGTGAAAGCTTCTTTTTTTTAAAGTCTTTTTTTATTTCTACTAGGTATTCCCTCTGTATAAATTTTGAAATCCTTTCCCTAGAAATGCATCTACATATACCAATCGAGTTGCCACCACCTTGTACTCTTCTACCGACCAGTGAAGTTTTTTTTTACCCCACTTATATCTTTTAATCTTATTTGTCACCTTTAAAAGTGATTTTCTTGCAGCAACATGAATCCATTACCTTTTTTATTATGATGCCTTCTAACTGTGCGATAACCAACATAACAAAACCAGCAATAGCAACCTTGCATTTTTATTTTTTTTTAATATTAATTCACCTCCTTAAAGCCAAGAAAGCCACTATAGTTAAGGAAGCTGCTTAAATTGTGGTTACAACTCTTTTTCAACTTTGAAATATGAGCCTTGGCGAACAAGGCCAATACATGGAGAATCAAGTTAAGTGCGGTGATACCAGGGACATAGTAGGAAACAAACTCAGAACTTCTGATTTATGAAGCAAGTGCTCTACCATTACACCACTACTGCATTTATTAAAACTATTACACAACACCACTACTCTATTTATTAAAAAACCTGTGTTATTAACACAAACTTTCACTTTATAAGTGAAAGTTTGCATTAAATTAATAAATTGGATTGACATTTCTTGACACTTAACCTCTTTGAGATAATCTTGCTTTTTATCTTACATTACATCATATCTTTCAGATATGGTGTAATGTTCAGAAACTTAAACATCCTGTATAAATATTTAATATAGAACTTTAAATATCTCTTTATTTTTACTTCAGTAAAAATAAAGAGATATTTACCATATTTTAACATTCCTGGAATTAAAGGTACAGATGTCTTAATAATCTTTCAGTTTTTCTTTAATATCTTTTATATGATCAGGTTGACCAGGTATCTTTTTCTTACTTTTCAACTTTTGCATATATCTTTTATAGGATCAGGTTGACCTTTTTCTTATTTTTTGCACTTTCCAAGCTAGTTTTTAAAATATTAAAATTCTGAGACTGTTGAATAAGCTTTGGTATTTGCTTGCGCTTGGTTTAAGTGAATGCCCAGTTTTTAGGCATTTAAATTTTGAACTTTAGTTGCTGTTGGCAACTTATTATCAGTTGATGGTCACTAGCCATATTAATTGTAGCACATATCTCACTGAAAAAATATGTGCAGATCTTTTTATTCAACAACAACATAAATTTTTTTTACTATAACAACGTAAAGCTAAGGTTGCTGAACGCTGGCCGCATTGCGAAGGCTGTATTGAGATAGCTTGAAATGTGTTTTAATAAAAAAACTATACCCTGCAAAGAGAGTGAAATATATACATCTGCAAAGTAAAAATATCGCTTCTATTTGAATTGTTTAATGAATCATCATTATGCATTCAATTGGTTTAATCGTTTTAATTGGTTTAATGATCTTGCATCTAAAAGATTGTTGGTATAAGCATACAAATTCTTAAAGTGAATTCCTCTGAATTTTCAAAATAGATAAGAACTGATTATTTTTGTTGATACTATAGCTAGAATGGTTACCATCCAAGATTTATAAGCTCCTCCTAACCCTTCCTCCAAATCCTTAATTAACTTGAAGAGTTTTATCAGATTTTTTTCTCTTAGACAAGTTTCTTTCACCAAAGCCGAAGAGCCCTACCTTCCCCAAAAAATTCAGTAGTATTAAATTAAGTAGATCTGATTGGTTAATAGTAAAATTAAATTTGAATTTATTTTGATTCATTTAGATTTATTCGTTATTGTTTTTATTATTCATATTTCAATATTTTGTGACAATAATTAATTTTTATAGGATTTATACCCTAGTTAGAGCTATAGCAATTTATTAATAAGATTTGTTTAATAGGGTAGTAATTTATAGTAATAATATATAGTAATAATAATATATATAAGTAATTTTTTTTGTGGGGAATGTTGGGGGGGGGGGTTAAAGAGTATCAAAACTTTCTTTAAGGAGAAGAAAATATCTTTCGTTAAGGTATTTTTTAAAAAAAATGGTTTTCGAAACACCTACATGTAATTACATGTCAAATGAGCTAGAATTTTTTTTAAAATGTCACCCTATATTTCAGACTTTGCTAATTTTTATACAGTTGAGTGAACTTAGCAAAATAAAAATTCCTTAAAAAATTTAGCCTCTGGCTCAAAAAAGATCCAGAAATATAACCATTTTACAATTAGCAGATATTAGCCAGGCCCATTTTGTCCTCTCAGAATTGCAATGTTTATTTAGAGGTTTCAAGTTACATAACTTTAAAAATATTTGATCATTTCTAAAAATTTGTACTTGGTTATTTTTAGAGATGACAAATCCAATGAAATGATTACTTAGTACCTGTATTTATCAATTTAAAAAAATTTAAGCAATTTTATATATACGTGATTTTGATGCTCAAGAAACCCATGTGGCCATGATGATATATAAAAAATTTTTTTTACACATTCTATATTTATTGATCTTTCAGAAAACATAAAGATTTTGATCTGAAAGTTTGTGGATTTCTATAAATAGAGAATGGGGCATGGTCCCCACTTTAGTAGCGGTATATTGCAATTGATTTTTCACTACCTTTCAGACTAGCTGAAGCTTTGAAACTTTTGGCATTTCTGTAGTGCCTATGAATATCCATGTTAAATTTGTTTCTAGGGCCCAAGACACCAGAGCGTGTGGTTGTGTCATGTGTTCTACTTTTTGTAATGGAATCTTGCAATAAATTTTCAAAAACTTTCCAGACAAACTGAAGCTCTGAAAATTTTAGCATTTGTGTCTTGATAAATTTGTATTAAAATTGTTTCCAGGTCAGACAACCAGATGGTCCATGAGCACCACGGGCCATGCCTCACTCTTTTTTTAAAAAGTTATTTTTCCGTCTTTTTTTATCTTCAAAATTTTTTTGATTTCTATTTTGCAAGTATACAGATTAAAAACAATCATCCGTCTAAAATAATAATTTTAGCAGAATTTTGCATAAAATTTAAATAAAAACTTTTTGAATTGATAAAAGTTGATACTTTTTAATGCTAAAATGTTAGCAGCAAGTTGTTTAATTAACTAAAATACAACAGTAAAAAAAATATATCCTGCCATGAAATTAACTCAATAAAAAAGAGAATTATCACCTTTTAAAATTATTATTTTTAAAGGTGATAATTTTCAAAATTTTAACAATCTGCCATCAGCAAAGATTAGCTCCTAGTTACAGGAATTGTTCTACTTTTGATGCCATCATCAAAAGTAGAACAATTCCTGTAATTAGGAGCTATCACCAATTTAACTTTCAGTTTTAAAATTTTAAACGAACAAGCAAAGATGTTAATATAACAGGCATTATTTCTTTTTATGGTATATAAAGTTCTCAAACTAATCAGCAAACTAACATTGACGCATTGAAATTTGGTAAGATTATTCTGTGTAAATACTGTGTTGATGCATTTCATTGGATTGATATGATAAATTAAATTTACTGTATTAATCCATCATCTTTTCGTGATAATGACAAAAAAAAAAAAAGTTCAAATTTTTCATCTGTTAAAGTATTATGGTATTGTTTATGAACCTGCACGACCCTTTTAACAAACTTTTTTGGCCACCTAAAGCAGATGAGTGTTAGGTTTTAATTATCAACACCATTTGTACCAGTTCATTATACTAATTACAATTACATTAAAGTTTTGTTTCTTCTTAATTAAAATACATATTTCTAACTACATAAATATACATACTACATATTAAATCTTTATTCAAATAAGTTTTCTATGCGATAAAGAATTTTTAATTGAATTCCTCCTTATGTAAAAACATTCTTTAGTATTAAAATTTTAAACAATATTTAAAACATATTTATTTAAAACATTATTTGTTTAATCATATTAATTTAATTTATCATATAACTACATCAGAAAAACAATCGTCAGCAATGGTTGTTTTTCTGATATTTATTTAAGCATCGTGTTTTCTAGAAAAATTGTTATAAAAAACATTGGATTTAACCAAATTTTATAGTATCTGTAACATTAACTGACACATTATTTTTTTGCAAATAATTAAATAAAACAGAACAAAAAAATTTTTAAAGACAGTTTTTTCAAAGTTATTTTTACTTTGTTTAAGTCGAAAAAAACATTTTTTTTAAGGGGGGCATGGCCCCTGGTGCCCTGGCCCCGTGTACCCTCTGTTAGTCTGCCCTGAAAACAATTTTAACACATGTTCATCAGGACTACCCAAATGCCAAAATTTTCAGAGCTCCAGTTTTTCTGGAAAGTAGTGAAAAAATCTATTGTAAAATTCCACTACAAAAAAGTGGGACACATGACCCAACTCCCTCTAGTGTCTTGGCCCTGGAAACAATTTCAATATGCATGCCTATCAGCGCTTCTAAAATGCCAAAAGTTTCAAAGTTCCATCTTGTCTAGATTGGTAGAAAAAACTAGTTAGTAGAGAAAAATTAATCACAACATTTCGCTACAAAAAAGTGGGATTAATGCCCCATTCCCCATATCGTGACGTTAGAATAATTAATAGGGTTCTATCTACCTTTAGTACTGTTGAGAGAATTTAACAAAATTTGTTATACTCTCTTAAATTTTTCAAATTAAAAGTAAAAGTTTGTTAAATTCGTTGAACTAAAAGATCAAAATATCAAATTTTTTAAATGATTGCTTATAATACACATTTATTAAGTAATATAAATTGGTATAAGACAAAATAGCATATCAGTAGGTGAGATATAAGGTTTTTAAGGTAAGGAGATTATAAGGTTTCTATCCAAACTTTCATACTAAAAAAATTTAATTTTCTGTTTTTAGTTATAATATTTGTTTTGTGTTCCAAATTATATAATTTTAATATATTAATTTTATTATTTATATAACTTTAAAAATTGTTAGTTTTTCTTTTTTGATTGTCAATTTCAACCTTATTTAATAAAGTTGGAATTAACAAATAATTTGTAAACAAGCAATTTTTAAAATTATGAAATTAATAATGTAAGATTTGATTATAAAACATAAGTAACATAAAAAACATATTTTAACGATACAAACAATAAAAACTGTAAAACATTTAAATGATTAAAAATCGAAAGTTAAATTCTCACAACGTTAAAAAATGGAGATAGAACCCTATTATTCTAACGCCACGATATATAGAAATTCGAGGAGGCTGAATAAGTGCGAGTTTCATAACTGCGAATCTGCATAAGTGCGCCGAAAGAATTTGCAAACATTGGCATAAGTGCGAACTGGCATAAGTGCGAACCAATTGCAAAAACTGGCATAAGTGCGAACTGGCACAAGCGCGAATTAGCATAAATGCGCAGAAAGAATTTGCAAACATTGGCATAAGTGGCGAATTGGCAAGTTCGCACTTATGCCAATTCACACTTATGCCAATTCACACTTATGCCAATTCGCACTTATGCCAATATTTGCAAATTCTTTCGGCGCACTTAAGCCGGTTCGCGTTTGTGCCAGTTCGCACTTATGCTGATTCGCAGTTATGAAATTCGCATTTATTCAGTCGCCCAGAAATTCATATATTTGCAGATGAAAATGTTTATGTTTTCTAAAAGATCAATAAATATAAAATGGTGTGTAAAATTTAATTTTTGATAGCATCAAGGCCACATGAGTTTCTTGGGCATTAAAAATGGGTATACAAAAATTGCCTACATTTATTTAAATTGATAATTACAGTTACTTAATAATTTTTTAATAATTGATTATTTTATTGGATTCGTCAGTCCTGAAAATAGCCAGGTACAAGTTTTGAATACATATTTTGGATCACCTTTATCTTTAAAGTTATGTGACTTAAGACCTTGAAATAAACGTTGCAATTCTGAGGGGACAAGAGTGACCTGGCCAATAATTGCTAAAAGTAAAATGCTTATATTTCTGGATCTTCTTAGAGCTAGAGGTTAAAATTTTTAAGGAAATCTTATTTTACTAAGTACTCTCAACTGTATAAAAATCAGCAAAATCTGAGGTGTATAGTGATATGGCCTGGGTCAAGATGGAATTACCCCTATACAAAAAATTTTAAGTTAATATTTTGATGTACTTTCATGTACAATTCTTATAAAGAATTTTTTTACTTGGTTCTTCGTCTCTTTTGATCTTTTATTTATCTTAGACTCTTGCTGGACGTAAAATAACTGTTAACTATGCAACAAAACCTACAAATGGTGGCGGTGCTGCAGGTGGAATGAGCCGTGGTCGTGGAAATTTTCGAGGTCGAGTTAGTAGAGGGGGTTATGCCAATTATGGTGGTGGCTATGGAGGATATCAGCAAGTTAACTATCAACAGTATGATGGAGTTTATGGAGGAGGTTACATGCAACCTGCTTACAGCTCTTCATCTGGTGTTGATGGCTCTGACTATTACCAACAAGGTTCTTACATGCAATCACCGGTTCAGGCTGCTAAGCAAACTGGATATTCTCCAGAAAATGAAAACTCTGGTTATACCCAACACAAGAGTTATGTAACAACTTCACCTGTCGTTGTTTTAACAGGCTACGATCAAAGTGCAAGTTATGGTCAAAGAAGCACTGCAAACTATTCATCTCAATCGTCGTATGGGGGTGTGACAGATTATGAAGAATCTGTTTCTAATGGAACTTACCCTGTAAATTCTTATACACAACAGTCACTTTCTGGTAAGTAATTTTTCTGAATACTAAAAATAAATCTAATATTATGAATTAATTTATTACTTTTACATTGTATAATTCTTTATGTTTAAAATTGGTTTAAAAAAGTTTAAAATTAAGGTTAATTAATTAGGTTGTAGCATATAAAACTTATTCATCGTTTGTAAATTTTTTAAGAATGCATTTTAAATTAAATAACCTTTTTAATTATAATGCGTGTGCATATTTTATAAAAATGTATATGTTAATGGGTTTATATGTTAATTTTAAAAAATATTTTGAAAACCTGAAAGTTTGAGTATCCAACTCAAATATCCCAATTTTGATACCGGTTTAGGCGTTTAATCGTCCTCTAAATGTCCTTAAACACTTGTTAACTCGAGCTTTTGTTATTCGAGATATAGATAGCTTTTTAGAGCAAAAAGCAAAAACCAATTGTTTTACTTTGTTACATGGATTTAACTCTGGGTGTGTGTGCGCGCGTGTGAGTTAAAGAGATGGATATTTATGAAATGTGAGCTAAAAGTTGAATCAACTTTTTTACAACCGGATGCCATTTGTTTAGCAGATCAGGACTGAGCATTTTTATGATCTACCGCTATACTAGTGATAAGTTCCCCAACTTGATTGCGGGTGGAGTTCGGAATCTTATATCGGCTTTCATTCTAAATATGTTGCTTTCAGGTTCAGAAATATTTTTTAGTCGTGTGTTTTCATTGATTGCTGTTTAAAAATAAACGTTTTTAATTGTTTTAAGCAATATATTTATTTTCAAATTTTAGGTCAAAGCTGGCAATGAATCAAATTAAAATTCTTTTTTAAACATAAAATTCTGGCGTCTGCTTAAGTATTTGGATTTGTCAGACAAAAAGGACTACTTCGCGATTTCTCGATAACTTTTCAACAAACGTTTGAGGAAAAAGTTGTTATTACGGTCAGCACTAATTTAAAATTAATGTATCGATCACTGAAGAATAGAGATATTGTTTTTGTCTTCGTGATACTAATGTTATATGAACCATGAATAGATTTTAAACTGTGCTGTTACAATTTAAATAGTGATAGTTTTGTATTGTATTGATCGTATTGCAAACTGTCTGGGTTTACTAAAACCCCAATAATATAAATATTTTTCATTGAAGAATTTTTGGGGTAATTTTTTTGGTTGATTTCCTTGCACTGTGTAAAAAACTCGGTAAATATAATAGGTCAGGGTAACAACATCAATTTTTGCCATGTCAAATAACATTTGTTTAACAACATCTGTAAATATAATGAGGTATAATAACACCTGTCCAACAACATGAAATTTCATTGATGTCTAATAACATCTGTTCAGCAACATCTGAAATTTCATTGATGTCTAATAACATCTGTGCAATAATTAAATGAACATTACAGATGTAGTTGCATCTTTTAATTTATCAAAGTGTAATAACATCTGTGCAATTACATCTTTGGGTTTCACAGATGTAGTTAATCTTAAAAATAACTTTATCTTAAAATCTACAGATGTAAGTGTAATAACATATGTCGATTTTAAGATGAATTAACTAATAATGCATTATTTTAACCAGATCGTCCCCTCAGTATTATCTTATTCTATCTACAAATTTTTTTTTTTTTTTTTTGCAAAAACCAATTTTTATTGTTTAAAAAAGTATAATGTATTATTTCCACTTATCAATAAATTATTACCTTCTCTGCTTCGTCAAGATTGATTCAATTTGACTTTGTTCTAATTACAATTTTACGTATTTTGTTAGTTTTATCTTATTCTATTTCACTTTTTTAAAACATTTTAGTATTATAATGTTCTAATGCCCAAATCTGCAAATCAATGTTGTAGCGCAAGTCACGTGACTTTTTATTTTGATATTTTCAAAATGTCGTCAAGTAAGTTTATTGGTTTAGTTACAAAAGAAACAGTTGACTTTGAATTACTTAATACCGACTCGTAAGTAGTTTCTATTACTATGGTAATTTTAAAATAAAAAGGAAAATTTTATTTTTCCGATAATTGGATTCCATTTTATGTTCTTTTAACGATAAAATAGTCAACTATTATATCGTGCATTATCAACTATTATATAAATATCGTGCATTATAGGGTTAAAATAACTTAAGACTAGCTCTCATACACAGTACTAGTAGTTAACTAACTATAAATCTATATGTATAACTATATATATATAACTATATGTATAACTATATATATTGTGCCTTTAAATAACTATATATATATTGTGCAAAGTCTTTCAGTAAGACTAAATTCTTTATATTATTTATTTCCTAACTGTAAAAAAATAACTTATATTACCCTGCTAATTACGATGCTTATGAAATTCCAATTGTCATTAATTTTTGATTTTTTTTTAATATTATGTTGTTTTTAAATGTAGCTAAAGTTTATACTTTTTATTTCTACAGTGTCGATTCAAGTTTCCACAATAAGCTACTACATACGGATTTAGAAATAGTTGTGCCAATAGAGCAACTCTCGACTAAAAAAAAAGTTGGACGTAAAAGAACCAGAAATCCAGATAGCTGGAAATGCAATGTCAATAAAAAAAGGCATCGAGCTGGCCAGGAGTATAAAAGCAGGAATAAAGTGATAAGAAGAAAGAGAGAGATCAATAATGAGAAGACTGTACTAACTGTAAATTTAAATGCCACATTTATTTTCCGCAAGAGCAACGGGAGTTACTATTTAACAAATTTTGGGGACTCAATGATGACCTCAAAGCACACTTTTATAGTGAAAATACAACACGTATTGTGAAAAAAACTAAACGAACACTTGCAATTTCATCGAGGCGGCAATACTCATTTGCCTACTTTTTTCACCTGGCAGGGATTCCCATCAGAGTTTGCAAACCTTTCCTTTTTAAACACTCTTGACATAAGCCAACAAAGAATTTCATATTTTTATTAACATTTCCAAACAGATACAAACACGCCTACCCCAAGAAAACAAGGTAAACATACAAAAAAGAAAATTCCTGACGCGGTCAGAGATGGTGTTAGGAAACACATATATAGTATTCCGGTTATAGACTCGCACTATTGCCGTGCTAATACAAATAGAAAATACTTTGAGTCTGAATTGTCTATTAGTCGACTGTATGAGCTTTACCAAGACTTTTGTCAGCAAAAACAATTTCAACCGGCAAAAAAGCACTTATACTCTGAAATTTTTTTAACTGAGTTCAATATTTCTTTCCAGCAAAGAATAAAAGATAGGTGTGATAAGTGTGAAATTTTTAAAATCAAAAGTGCTGAAGGTATTTTAAGTGATTGTGAACGGGCTCAGCATCTTAGTCATATTGAACAAAAAGAAGATGCACGCGAAGAGCGCAAAAAATACAGACAGTCAGGACATCCTGTTCTCTGTTTTGATTTACAAAATGTTTTAACAGTTCCCAAGGCTGAGATATCCAACTTCTTTTATCTTAGGAAGCTGTCTGTTTATAACATGACAGCACATCTTTCTTTAGATAAAGATGTTTATTGTTGTATCTGGTCTGAAAGCCAATCTGGCAGAGCCGGAAATGATTTGGCATCTGCAATCCTACGAATTTTAGAATCTGTGCTTACCACCCATCCACAACTTAAGAACCTCATTTTATGGTCAGATTCTTGCGTTCCGCAAAATAGAAACAGTATTATGAGCACGGCATTAAAGCATTTTTTAAATGCTCATCCTGATGTTGAATCTATCACTCAAAAGTTTTCTGCAAGCGGACATGGCTGTGTTCAAGAGGTTGATGCGGTTCATAGCAGCATTGACCAAAAATTAAAAAAAACTGAGGTATACAGTCCACTGGGTCTGATCAGAATACTAAAGTCTGTTAGGCGACAGAAACCTTTCAATATCCTGCAGATGAAAGATGTTGATTTTTTAAATATTCAAGCTGGAGCTAAAAGCTATAACTTTACCAAAGTGCCCTTTACTCAAGTAAAGCAATTAAAATACTATTCCAATCATCCTTTTACTGTTTCATTTAAAACAAAACATGCAGACGGCTTCACCTCAGTTTTTGCATGTGCCCAATCATTAAGAAAAAAGAAATCTACAGCATATCCCATAACTGCACCAAAACTGTCAATTCAGACCAAAAAAAGCCACTTACTTTCAAAAGAAAAGAATGAAGATATTAAAAAAATTATGCTCTACATGCCTGAGATTGATAGAAATTATTTGGCAACTCTTTGTGTTTAGTAATTCATGTGCATCTCCCATGTACTTTTCTTAATTATTTTTATGTCTTAATATAATTGTTTCATGAAAAAAAAAAGTTTTACTTGAACACAACCAAATAATGTCTAAAACAGGGGTGGATCCAGGTCATTGTCCTAGGGGGGAGGGGGTTATATGACAAAAAAAAATGATTTTTTCAGCTAAAACCACTGTTTCATTTGATCATTTTTCTAACTAAGTTCAATAATTCTTTCCGGCAAAGAAAAAAAGATAGGTGTAATTAGTGTAAATTTTTTAAAATCAAAAGTGCTGAAGGTATTTTAAATGATTGTGAACGGGCTCAGTATCTAAGTCATATTGAACAAAAATAAGATGCACGCGAAGAGCGTAAAAAATGCTTATAAATTAGTTTACTAATAAATATATTAAATGTGTATATAACTAACTTTTTTTTGCCAAAAATTCAAATGTTGCAAAATAATATTTTGTATTTTTATTTTTTTTTAGCTTCTATCAATAATATTTTGAAGATTGATAATTCTTAAGATGGGGGGGGGGGGGGATACTCCCATCTTTGTTCCGTCCTTGGTTAAAAATACATTCAAAACATTCACCAAATAAGACATTTGTGCATGTTTGGACAAACTATAATTAAAAAAACCCAAAGAAATTGACATAGAACATTATACAATTTTTGTATTTTGTAAAGTTTGTCAGTAATTTGTTCTCTCAAAAGTCAAAAATCATTTTTTTAAACACTAAATACACAATAATTTTCTAAAAATGGTTTATAAGGGTATTATATATTGACCTTGACAATTTTATAATAACAAAATTTGGTGCAAAGTTTATTTTGAACATTTTTAGGGCTTTTGAAAATTCAAATGCCTTTTTTTCAAAACCATAGTTTAGCGACATAGAACAAGATAATACTGAGGGGACGAGATGTAGTTACATATAGGATTTTTTTCAGATGTAACTACATCTGGAAAAAATTATTAACTAATAATGTGTTATTGTAACCAAATGTTATTACATATAGAAATTTTTTCAGATGTAACTACATCTCGAGAAAATACTTCCAGATGTTATTGGAATTGGAGAAAAATTACCCGATGTAGTTACATCTTTCTAAGGATATTGTTAGGGGTCGTTGAATTTTCATATGATATTGGACAGATGTTATTGGAGTAAAGGAAAAATACAGATGATCTTGGACAAAGGCGTACAGATGATCTTGGAATACTCCACAGATGTAGTAATCTTTTACCAATATGATTGCTTAATATTGTACTTTTATAAGGTTAGTTTCCTCTCTCTTTTTTTAACGGAAACGGGAGAAAATATTCACGTGACCATTTGTAGTATAAACCTAAACAAATTACGCATGCTCGCGTGACTAATTTTTCTTTTCCCGTAGTGAGTGGAAAGTAGCCTTTAAAGGTAGAAGTTAATAGACATGACGTAATAGAGTAGACGTGAATCGAGGCATGAAGAGTTAAGTTAATTTTCCGATCTTTATAAATTATCATTCATAACTGGCCCATCTTTTCAAGGACATTCGTCCGCGTTGTGTGAGATCACAAGATATATAAAAAAGTTGCCGTTTCTAAGTAAAAAATCCTCCTGTTGAAGCTGCCATAATTTGGAAGGCTTGGCAATGGAAATAATCTAAATAATGAGCCAAATGCTAAAAATATTGCACTTATTACATAATTGATACATGATGTACTTAATACAAGTCCAATAAATTAATGTTTGATGTTGAAAACCTCAAAGTAAATGACGCTGATTGTGAGTCATTAACCATTGAAATAGTTAAGAAAACAAATAAAAATACATTTATAACTGCAATATATAGACCGCCAAACGGTAATTACAACTAATTTGAAAACCACTTAAACTATTTGCTACTAAAGCTTATTTTAAAAAATATTTACTTATTAGGTAATTTTAATTTGAATTTATTGAATAATAAAGCTAATAACCAAGTCGTGCATTTTATAAATACACTTTTGCAATGCAGCGTTTTCCCCATGATTAATAACCCAACACGTGTGACTAAAACAACTGCATCTATTATCGATAATATTATTACTAATAATTACACAAGGAATAAAATCCAAAGTGGTATTATTAAAACAGATTTAACTGATCACTTTCCAGTTTTACTGATAATAAATTCTGCAACTCTTGAGAATAAAATAAAAACAAAAACGGTATACGTAAGGAAAATAAATAATGAATCAATTTACATGAAGTAAACTGGGAACTATTGACTGATTGCAATGACGTTAATGATGGCTACCACTTTTTTATTCGCTTGTTTACAAGACAATAAGAAAAGGCCTTTCCAAAAAAAAAGAAATTGTTAATTCTAAAAATTTGCTAAGTCCGTGACGAGAGGACTCATTAAGTCGTCAAAAAAGGAAACAAAAACTTTACCAAAAATTTTAAAAAAAAAAGAACTACAAAAATGAAATAAAATACAAAAAATATAAAAATTCTTTTGAAAAGTTAAAAAAGCAATCCAAAAAACATTACTACTCTTCGTTACTTAATAAAACATTTGGAAATGCAAGGAAAACATGGAATGGAATTAAAGAAATAACAGGAGTGGGAATTGTGAAAAGTGATAATCTTCCAAAAAGATTGCAAAGAGATGATAATAGAGGAGATGCTTTTGTTAATAAAGAAACTGCTGAAACATTTAATAGCTTTTTTATAAATATAGGAAAAAAGCTTGCCAGTGCAATTCCTGAGGAAAAAAAATCATTTAAATCTTTTTTTTAAAAATCTGAATCCTTCATGGAGGAGTTGGAGCTTTTAATTGATGAACTTCGACTAGCAATTAGTATGCTGAAAACAAATAAAAGTTCGGGTCTGGATGAAGTTAATCCTGATGTTGTAAAAGCGGTCTCAGATATTATATAGAAACCTCTTTTTAAAATTTTTAATCTTTCCCTAAAAACGGCATTTTTCCTGACCAACTAAAATTAGCAAAAATAATTCCGATATACAAAGGCGGCGATGACTCAATAAAATCTAACTACAAACCAATTTCCATACTTTCTTGTTTTTCCAAAATACTAGAGCGTATTATGCACAACAGACTGTACAGTTATCTTGAAAAAAATAACATTCTTTATCATAAACAGTTTGGTCTTCGCAACAACCATTCCACGGAACATGCATGCATTGATCTTGTCAACCAAATTTTAAATGGTTTTGATAACGACAGTTACACACTCGGAATTTTTCTAGATCTATCAAAAGCATTTGATACTGTCAAGCACAAGATTCTTATTTATAAACTACGCAATTATGGAGTAGTTCACTCCAACTTAAAGTGGCTGCAATGTTATTAATAAAATCGTAAACAAGAAGTACCATATGACTTGTTCCCCATTTGAATCAATAAATTGCGGAGTTCCCCAAGGATCAATACTTGGACCCCAGCTGTTTTTAATTTATATTAATGATATTTATTTGTCTTCAAAAATACTTAATTATATTTTTTTTGCTGATGACACAAATGTTTTCTTTTCTGACTCAAATTTAAAAAATATTTTTTATATTGTAAACACAGAACTAATATATCTTAATCAGTGGTTTGAAGCAAATAAACTTTCATTAAATATTGAAAAAACGAAATATATTTTGTTTGCTAAACCATCTAAATCCGAGAACCTTCCACTCAAATTACCTGAACTAACAATTAACAATATTAAAATAAAAAGAGTTTTTTCAATGAAAATACTAGGAATAATTTTCGATGAGCATTTAAATTGGAAAAGCCAAATAAAGCTAGTCGAGAACAAAGTTTCAAAGACTCTGGGGATTATGTACAAGACAAAACATCTTTTAAATAATTTATGTTTAAAAAATTTATACTTTTCATTTATACATAGTCATATTAACTATTATAATATTGCCTGGGCAAACAATCATTTATCTTTCCTAAAAATTATTTATACAAAACAAAAGAAAGCAAGTCGATTAGTTTTGGGCGCAGATAGATACGAAAGTGCCGAGCCGTTAATAAAGGAATTAAATGCTCTAAATGTATACAAACTAAATATATACCATAACTTGTTTATATTTGTTTATATGATTTCGAGTGAAACTTTTAAAAAAATATTTTGGAATCATTTCATTTTGAAGTTTAATGTTTAAACTTCAAAATGAAATGATTCCAAAATATTTTTTTAAAAGTTTCACTCGAATATGCCTGCCGGATTGTAGCAATATTCAAATTGAAAAATATATGTAATCTTTTCTAAATATATATTCAATCATTTTCAAATATATATTCAATCTTTTTCAAATATATTCAAACTTTTTCAAATATACTCAATCTTTTTCAAATATATTCAATCTTTTTCAAATATATTCAATCTTTTTCAAATATATATTCAATATTCCTGGGGAGAACGCGGCCAATCGGCTTTTGGTTGAACAAAACATTGAACAGTGGGCCAGAATGCACTTTTACAGGACAAAATTTATAACTAATTTAATATTACAGCTATATTCACTAAAATTAGTATGAGTACTAATATGATGTCTGCGCTTTTTATGAAGGTAATATTTTTTTATTTCGTTGCTATAGATACCTTTATTTTGCTTAGCAACAACCTACTTTTGTTATCTGCAGATATTTTATAAGTGCTATATTCACTAAATTTGGCATGAGTACCAATATGAGATCACACTTCTTACAAAAGTGATAATTTTTTAAATTTAGTTGTTATGGATACTTATATTGCTTAGTTACCGGATACTTTCCTTAGTTACAAAGTGGTAAATTGATGTTTGAATATCTTATCGGATTTTTGACCCACCTATATTGAATAAAAATTGAGTATTTAGGTAAATAATGTTTTAGGAATAATAAAAGCAAAAAATAGTGCAAGAAAACGTTATCAATTTTAAATTACATCATAAAATTATAAAACAATAATATCGTTTGAAGATTGTTTAAGTAATTGTAAAACATCTGAAGGAAATGCTTTATGATTTGTTTGGTGTGATGTTGATTTACGCAATGATGAAATAACAGGATCATTGGAAACTAGGAGTCTATTGATAAGATCAGTATTTGTTGCTTTTCTGGATGTTTTTTGGCTGAAATTTTCGCGATAAGATTTAAAGTCTTTATTTCTAGCCTCTTGATCTTCCTCTGACATAAGTCCGATGGGTAATGTAAGGCTTTTAATTATGTCATGTCCATGTATCAATACTTTGTGAACTGATTGAGCCATGTAATACCATGGATAAAGGGACACATATAGTCTAAAAGTGTCAAAACAATAATCCTTGAACTTTAAGCAGTCTATTTCATATCCTGAAGAGAGCGTTACCAAGATAATGTAAAATCTGAATATAAGGTTTTGGTCAATACCCAGAATTTCAGCTGTTTGTTCATATGCTGCAAAAGCACGCCTTGAGGTATTGCCATCATTACTTGTTCCAGAACCACCACTTTTAGGGAAATCAACAACAAGTCCCATTTTGTTCATAAAATCAGTCTGAATCTTTTGTTTAGCTACAGATGCTTTTTCTTTGTGTTCTTTAGATCTTGCTTGCCACTTTCTTGTTTCTTTTTTATATGCAATGTGCAATAACATCTCAAAAAATCGAATCCATGCATGAAGACTGGAAAGACCATATTTGAACTCTCTGTTAGTATAATCTATATTAAGGATATCAAGACTATTCATATTTTTTGGAGAGACACCACACACTGAACAGCATTGGTATGAGTTATTTTTTTCAGATAATATTGTTTGAACCTTCCCATCAATCATTGTAAGTTCAATAATACAATTCACTTCAATAGAAGATCCGCAAACCTCTAATAAAATCATACCCAAGCTTTCTATCTCACTTTTAATGTACTGATCTTCTTCAATCACAGATTCCTTGGATTCCATTTTGTATGCAAATCTTATGGGTCTACAATAGGCTGTGGAGGACGACTTTTGATTTCTCCAAATAGGCACCTTTTCGTTGCTGTTGTTAAATCCAGTCAAATCCAATGGGACAAGACAAGTAATAAATAATGATTCTTCACGCTTTAAATCTCTGTTAATGTCGGGTTCTGATAAAACTTGTTTATAAATGCTTTGGCCAGTAGCACCATCAAAACCAGCCTTACACGTTAGTGTCATTGTTTTTATTGCTTTGTCGTTCAATATCAAGTGCCTTAGCACAGGTTCCTAAACTGCACAGATTCTTTGCAAAGTATGAGTCATTAAATCTTTTAAAGGAACTGAAGCTGAATAGTCCTCCACTGTTATGTTTGCAGGATAACATTTCAATTTTGCATCTCTGACATCATTGTAAGCGGGGTAGATGTTATATTCTTTCTCCAAGGCTCCGCTTCTAATCAATTGATAGGAAGCTTTTGTCAGACTTGCATCAATTATTAAAGCCAGTGCTTCGTTTGCTGAATATTTAGTTGCTTTATCTGTATTTGATATATTTAAAACATTCTTGACAGCAATAACAACAGATTCATCTCTAAATTTTTTATTAGCAGCAAAAAATAATTCATTGGATGAATGAGATTCAATTAAACAAGATACACGCCGTTTTTTAGTTTTATTAGAACTATTATCAAATGCAACTGGTTTTCGACCACGTCTACTTGCAGTTGGTTCATTGTCTTTTTTTCTGACAATTAAATATTCATTAAGCCAGTTCACAAACTTCTTTTCAAAATTTTTCACAGTATAGTTTGCAGATTTCCACTTTTTTTTATACAAGTAAACAAATCGTTGAACAGCATGTCTAAAATCAACGTCTTTAAAATCAGCAAATTTTGGCTGAATAAATTTTAATATATCTTCAGTAATATTTTGTTTTGAAATACTAAGATTGTTTTTTTGGAGAAAATTATGAATGTTTAAGTTTAACAAAACCATATCTAAATAATTATTGTAACAAGTATTTTGTATTTAAAAGTAAAATGTTATAATATATATGCCGCCTGGACTACTAATACTTGTTAGTAATTAAGTTACTACAAGTGTTAGTAATTAAAATTAAAAGTAGTTAAATTACTGTCAGAGTAATTAAATTACTAACAACTACCGAAAATATGTTGTTGCTATGTTATGCAAAGTAAGGTATCCATAGTAACCAAAAAAAGTTAACCTTGTAAGAATTCTGAATCTCATTTTAATACATACCCCCAATATTGTGTATTTAGCGCAAGTAAAATACTGTTAAAACAACGTTAATGTAAAAATGAGTTGTTGCTATGCAAAATTTAGTACCATAGCAACCAAGTTAAAACATACATAAAATCTGAACGGGGATTTAAGGGGACGAGCAATCAATTAAAACTCGATTGAAGCATCATATAGCTCAAATAAATATAAAACAACACATGGCAAATTGTGGTAATTATTAGTTATTGTGCGGCAAAAAATAAGTTTCTTAAGAAATTTTTTTTTTTAATCTGTGATTTTCAAAGTATAACTGAGATAACATGCTATGACAAATTTATTTCACACATTGGTTTTTCTTATCTCTAAATACTCTAGAATAACATGTACTAATTTTTTGTTTCAAAAACGTAGATGTAATTGAAATATAACACAACTTTGATGTCACCGTTAATTACTTATTTATAATTTTTTATTTTTTTTTATTTTATCTCAATATTCAAATGCTTAGAGTCCTGGTAACTAAGGGATTTAATATAAATAAATTATCAATAGATTTCTCCTAATATATGTAGATACTAAAATTAAATAGGTTTTCAAGATTAGACAACTAAAATTTTTCCCATTTTGTCCACCTACTGGCCCACTGTGCATTGTCAACATTTAAAAATACTTTAATAATATTATTTATAGAAAAAGCGTGTAGTTATAAAAAGCAGTTATACTTATACCGATATGGATAGTTTTAGCAAAGTTGCATCTTTGTTAGAGGAAGCTTCTATTCTTCTTCGCACAAATCAAAGCACAAATATCAGCAGGCCACAATCGGAACACACAATAACCTCCACATTACAAAGAGCTAGAGGAATGCTCAATGAAAGTGGTTCATCGGGTATTTTTAGGCGCCTTAATAGAAACGATAGATTAAGGTCGTCAGCACCATACAGTAGCAATATAGGCAACCACATAGGCAATCAAAATAAATCAAAGAAAATGACAAAAACATTAGAATTTGCACTAATTTCATCTACAGAAAATGATGAAGAACAATTCCTAAAATGGGATTCTGTAATTGCAAATGGAATTTTGATTATCAATGAATTCGATAGTGAACAAATAATAAGAGAGAAAATAAAGAAGTCGTTGCATGAAAAATTTCCTTTGCTGGGTTCAGATGAACTCGATTTTGTTAAAGTATCACGAAAAAAATTATCAAAATTAAATAAATGCTCAAATATTGATTACTCATATGATGTTGTAAAAAAACTAGCTGGACAAGGGCTTTTATATTTACAGCTAAAAGAACGATGCAATGATCATCAAATAATCATTCCAACGGAAGTTATTGAAATTCCATCAGCTTCTTTTGTATCAAAAAGTTCACAACTAATAGATCAAGAAGATGTTAATGAAGTTGATATACAGGAAATAAAAGAACTTACATCAGCTTCATTTGTAGCAAAAGGTTCAGTTGATAAAAATATATATATATTGAAATTGATTTTGAAAACCAAAAAATTAAGGAAATTAAAGAAAATAATCTTCAGGATCCAATAGAAATTTTAAGGTTTCTTCAAAAAACAATGATCAAGGGCAGAGTTCAAGATATAGAAAACATTGATGAAAACACGGATAAAGATTCTGAGACAAACTTTATTTGTATCGATCGACAAAATATTTTAATGTCAACATTTGCTGAATTAGAATCCGTTGAAAATTTTTTAATTACATTTGAAGTTGACTTTATGGGAGAACTAGCTAAGGATTATGGTGGTCCAAGGAGAGAGTGGATACGAGAATGCAATAGAATGATTAAAGAGAGATTATTTGATAGTGGTTTGAGAGAACTCTCTGCTGAGGAATATTACTTTGTAGGTTTGTTAATTGGTATTGCACTCTTTCAAGGAGGGCAGCTACCAACATATTTACCAGACAGCATCATTATTAAGATCACCGAAAATACAGCAGATATTTGTATATCTAATATACAAAAAGGTTTAAACAAGTTTAATTTGATAAGGTTTTTCAAAGAGTTTCCACAATTAACTGAATTATTAAGACCTTCAAAAGTACAATTCACAGCAAAAATGCTTTTAAAATTATTGAAGCCAAAATTTTCATCAGAAGGGTCGACAGCTTTAGTTAAAGAAAAAGAGATTTATTCTATGTTTGTGAAATATGTCAGAGAGATAAGTTTTTTTTAAATGTAAAACAGTGATCACTGTGATGTTTTAGATGTTACATATAATATATTATTTAGGTTGCCAGTGTTAGAAGAGAGTGTGTTTCATTGGCAAATATTCTTTCTTTCGTCACTGGAGCTTCAGAAGAGCCTCTACTTGGGTTTGCATTGCAACCGTCTGTTGAATTTATTCCTACTATTGAAGCTGATGAAAAAGTAAAAGATCTATTATATTTAATAAAATAGTAGTATTTAACTGAAAGATTTTGCTCATACTCAAAATAAATATCGGAATAATTTATTTCATTCAAATTTAGTTTGTTATCGGAAACTAAATTATAATTTGAAAGATGTATATTATTAAAATATTATTTTTATAGTCTGTCAAGTCATGTTATCCAGCTACTGGTAATATGTAATCTAGTACAACCTGATTCATGTTAACATCAGGAAGGGCATTTAATTGTAAAAATGTTGCTTTAACTTTTCTATAATGGTTTTTAAGTGTCACTATGAAGTGGTTTGGATGGTTCTTCATAGTTTATGGTTTTTAGATTTCTTCATAATACAAAACTTGCAAAATTAAAAAACGTAAAAAAGGGCAACTTTGGCCCTGCATGTTTCTGCATGACTGTGTTTCACAATATATATTTTGTTTTAAAATGTTTATATTAACAGTGTTCCCACAGTCCTGCAATGTCCGGGACTAGTATCCTAGAAAGTCCTGGGATTTTTCTTTTTTTTTCTCAAAAATCCTGGAAAATCCCTGGAATTTTTAAAGTGTAGGGGAAGTTCGTGTACCTAGGGCCACGTATTTTCAACGTCAAAGTTTAATGCTCCGCACTTGTCTAAAAATTGTAAAACTGATATGATCAAATGTATATACCAATTACTTTCTATTGATATAAGTATATTGACTTAAATAAAAAAGTTCCGCCATATAGAGGGGTTTGAAAAAAATTGGCCATAGGTACAGTGAGCTTTTTTTTAATTGTATCCAATTTAATTGTAGACCAATTGTGGCCAATTTTTAATTGGCCACCAGCTATTGTACCTAGGATAATTTAGGTGCAAAGTGGGACAAAACCACCCCAGTTTACTTTAATTAGTGTGATTTCTATAATAAGCTAAAAACATAAACAAGAATAATTTGCAAGATCTTGAAATTTTTTTAATAAATATGCAAAAATGTGTGTAAAAAAACTCCATGCTTGGATTTATGATGTAATTTTTCAAAAAATATTTGAAGGTTATTTTCATAAAAAATTGTTTTTTTAAATAAAAATAATAAAACTAGACATTCTTAAGTGTTGCAAGTTATAATAATATTTTTATTTTTGTTCATTTATAGGATCAGAAGACACATGAAGCATATATGTATATACCAACTGCACATACTTGCTCTAATTGTTTAGTTTTGCCGCGTGGCTCGCTGTTATGCAAGCTTCCAGCTAATAACGACCTTTTTGATGTTTATGACATGGCATTTACTAATAACTTTTTTGGAACAATATGATTTTGCAATATGTTTGATGATATTTTTACATGTTCATATATGAAGTCTTACCAAGTAATATATAATATTCGAGAGAAACGCTAATCTTTTTTTATCCAAGTCTCTGGTTTACCCTCTAAAAATATTAAGAGACCGTCTAGAACGAATGCAAAAATTTAAAAAGTAACCCTATTATGGATAATTTCCATTTAGTAGCAAATGAATATATTGCTTGATTTGAATATAGGCTCAAAACGAATTACATGGAAGTAAAAAAATATAGTACTCTCGAGTCCTTAATAAACAACCCCCCCCCCATGTCCACTGTGCCGTTTATTCCCACCCCACTTGTATTCTGGACTCGAGAGTATAGATACAAAGGATTCTATTCAGTAGAAACTATTCTGTACACATTAACAAGCAGCTAATACAAAATAAAATAGAACAAGAAGTTAAATTTATCTGAAATTATAAATAAGATTCAAATTTTTCCACCACAAGTGCTAAGGCTTCTATGTAAATGTCGATTGCCATTTCAGTGGATTCTTTAGACATATCTATTGAATTTCTGACGAATGCTTCAATATCAATTCTATTCGGAATACTTACTGAGTTAACAACAACATTGTTTAAATCGTGAGATAAAGGGCCGTCAACATCTACTCCATAGATATTAAAATCATTTATATCATTTTCAGTTTCATCTCTTGACATAGGATTGTCAATATTTATCATTCCCATAGTCCATATTTGATTGGGAGTCCAATTTTCTTCTGTAGATAAACGATGGTCGTTGTACATAAGTTTAAACTCTTTCAAGGAAAGATTTATTCTTTCTAAATAAACTATATGCAGTGTGAACATGTGAATTGGATTTTCAATATCTAAAATGCCGCTCTGTTCCATAGCATAAAAAGTGTATTAAAAAGGTAACACGACGCATCGAAACACATCTCTCCATAACCTCTCTATTCTTTGATTTCTTGTGGAAGATCCAGCTAAAAAACTCCCTCTGCCATGACCTCTTCTTGCAATCATTTCATCACATATAAGAACATTTTCTACCTCAAAGTCTACACTTATTCTTAAAGGCTTGTCGCATTTAAAAAAAGATTTAACACCGTTTCTGCTAAATTATTTGTATTGGCTTCCAAAAACATTACTTTCCTTGATTTACCATCAATGCACCCAAGTATTACGAATTTCCAACGAATTAGAGAGTGATGTCCATCTATATGCCATAAAGAATTTGGCCATGGTACATAATAAGATCGCCTTCTAACCAATGCTCCCCATCGCAATGCAGTATTCCTATGATCCACTCTGTTTAAACTAGAGCGGATTCTTCTTCTTTGTATATGGTAACCTTTTGATCTAAAATAACCAGATAATAATGGTTCCCCTGTTGCTACACCGTGACGAGATATGTATTCAGCTATAATTCTGTCTATTTCGTGGTCATTGATGTTGCTAAAACGACCTGTTTTGTTTAAATTAAGTTCATTTACTCTGCGATGAACTGTCCAACGTGAAACACCTAAAACCTTCGATGCAACATTCCAAGAAAAACCCAAACACTTAAATTCTTTTAGAACATTTTTTGGAATTTCGTACTTTGGCCTTCCAGGGGTTTTACTATATAACACATTAATATTGATACTGCAGTATTTTAAAGATTTTTCATGATAATTAAGGGAAAGCATTTTCCGAATCTCCAAAAATATATATAATATACTTTCTATTCTTTCTTTGTTGTTTAAACCACCAATAAACTCTTCATTAAATCTGTTCAATACTGGAATAAGTTGATCGATTAAATCAATATGCTGTAATAATAACGGCAAATAATCACCACAAGTGGTTTTTCCAATAAAAGATTCAACTTCATCTAGAAAAAATATTAAATTTTTATATAGATCTGCACCCATGTCTTTTTCAATGATTTCGGTCGCCATTGTTTTTGTTTGTGTTTAATTTTTTTGTTTGCCATTAATTGTAGTTATTATCCTTCTATTTACGCGCGTAAATTGCTTTATCCCAGGAATATTGAATATATTTGAAAAAGATTGAATATATTTGAAAAAGATTGAATATACTTGAAAAAGATTGAGTATATATTTGAAAAAGATTGAATATATTTAAAAAAGATTGAATATATATTTGAAAAAGATTGAATATATTTGAAAAAGATTGAATATATATTTAGAAAATATTGCATATATTTTTCAATTTGAATATTGCTACAATCCGGCAGGCATACTCGAATTAATCATAAATATGAAACAAGACATTCAATGAGTAATTACTACATCCCACTTACATCACTCAAGAAATCTGACTTCTCGACTATATGCCGGGGACCACGCTTGTGGAATTCGGTTCTTGACGAAAATATGAAAAAAATAAAATCTATTGCTACATTTAAAAGAACTAAAAAAAAAAACACTTACCAAATTTAAACATTGCGTACATTCTCTCATTTTTTTAAAAAAAATTGAAATAATTTTGTATTTTTAATTTTTTATGTACTTTATTTAATTTTGATATTGTATTGAATATGTATATGCATATGAAGCGAATGAAATTTTTGTTTTTTATTGTCTTGAATATGTATACGAACATGTACAGATTTGTAATTTTTTATTTGTGATTTTTTATTTTAACTTTATCTTAAGTTTCTTCTTTTTTTAAATTTAAGTTCTTTTTTTAACTTTAAGTTCTTTTTTAACCTTCAAATTTTTTTATTTTTTTTATTTTTAAACTTATTAATTTCACTCTTTTATGTAATATTGGAAGATATAAAATTTTATTTTATTTTTTTGTATTCCACAAAGGGGCTTGATGATAAGTCATTTTGACTTCTACTTGCCCCAGTCAGCTTGTAGTTATATATATTTGTTTAAATTTATAGATAACATTGCAAAATGTGTAAAATGACGAAAATAAAAAAAAAATGTTTATTACAACTTTTATAAATTTTACCAGATGTAGTGTAATATAAAACTTTTTCAATATTTGTCAACCCCCCCCCCCCCTCAACCCCTTACCTTATTTCATTTTTAATATAGTATTTTATTGTTAGTCTATATGCCGGGACTCGGCAACCCGCGGCTCTTATCCAGTTGTGTGGCTCTTTAGCATTTCCGATTTATGTATATTTTAATTTTATAGAAACTAATTTATTAATTATATTTTTTCTCAAAACAATAATTTAAATTTGCATAGATCTACATTAAAATAAAGTACACAATTATTTATAAAGTATTGCTCAAACACTTTGCGAAAGTGCTTGAATAAAATGGATCAACATTGTGTCAAAAAACTGTAGCTGTTTTGAGTGCAATGCATAAACATAAAATACAATCAATGTGGAAACGGATTGTTAGATTAGAAATAGAAGTTTATCTTACTATGTTAAACCCTGCCGTGGCTATTATTTTAAATAACATTGTATTTTTGCCAAACATTTTCTTTCAAAATTTAAGATGCAAATGACTAGGAAGTAAAAATAGTGAATGAAAATCGTGTCAAAAGAACTAAATTTC
Source organism: Hydra vulgaris (assembly GCF_038396675.1). Lineage (NCBI taxonomy): Eukaryota > Metazoa > Cnidaria > Hydrozoa > Anthoathecata > Hydridae > Hydra > Hydra vulgaris. Next base: position 2,431,125 of record NC_088934.1, read on the forward strand.
AAATTTCGTTTATTTTTTGATGAAGTTAATGAAAGATATTCTCGTCTATTGTTGTATAAAAATGACCGTTGGTAATCTAGGAAGGTGTTTTTAAATGTTTTGGTCACTGTATAGATATTAAAGCGTTTTTCGTCGTTAAAAGCATTCGAATACCCGAACCATTTTCAAAAATTAACCCAATTGCGAAAAAATTTATTTTGCTACGGTTATGACAACTTGTTTTAACAATTCAAGAAAATATTGAAAGGACGAATTTACAATTATGATCTCTAGGTAAAGAATCAGAAAACTTGGAACGAAATAAAGAACTTTTTTAAGTATTTCATAAATGGTAAGTACTCTCAAATTCTCCAAAAAGAAAGTCAAATTACATTTGAAACATGGAATAGTCTACCAGAGAGTTAAGCGGGTAGACTCTTGATAGTTTTCGGATCAACATAATATTGTGAACTGAAATTTAGCAACATACAGATCATTAAAAGTAACATTAGATTAACATTGAAAGATTTCTACATCTAAAAACCTCCATTTAGGAACCGAATGTAAAACAATTCTGTGATTCAATTTATAAAAGTCACACAAACTGTTTGCTCATTTTTATTCAAATATTATGTTTTAATTATTTATTTACTTTATAATATGTAAAAACAAGTATCTAAAACATTTAAATATCAAAAAATAAAAAGTTGTCGGTCTTCAGTTTTTTACACTATGCATCTTGGTAAGTTTTTTAGAAAATTAAGCAAAAATGACTTTCCACTTATAACAATTCGCCGATCCTGGTCTATGCCTTGTTAAATGTCAAGCATTTTTATCCCTCTTTATAAAAACTGATTAGGTTAGTCAATCCGTATAATTAAAGACGAATTGTTATACATAATGGAATGGATATACAGTATTGGACAAAACGTTTGCAACCAACATCGAACAATGCTAAAAAGTGTTCCTAATTTTACATATCTTAAAAACGAAACGAACTATACTACCACAGCAAACAGTTCAGGAGTCTGGAGTCATAGGATGCCATGAAATGAGCAATCAGCTGCGGGTGACAGCACACAGGCAGAATTTCGTTGACAAGTGCCATTTCCAGCGGTCAAAACAAGTGCAACTTTTTTGGTTTGTTTCATTTTCTTAAGTCTGGTCTGTGTCAACGTCACGGAAGTTTTTTAATAATTAAAGGAAGTATCCAGAAGTTTCCAGAAGCATGCAGAAGCTTCCAGAAGTTTCCAGAAGAAGGATCTGGAAGCATCCAGAAATATCCAGAAACATTCATAAGCATCCAGACGCATCCAGAAGCTTCGTGAAGCATCGAAAAGAAGCATCTAGAATCTTCCAGAACAGGTTCACACAGGTTCATTTTACTATATAAGAGACATGTAAATCGACATGTAATTCAGTCAGTATATATGGAAGTCAATCAGTCAGTATTATCAAGACAGTTTATCGAAGTGAGTTTTATCAAGTGTTTTATCGAAGAACATCAATACAAGAAGTGAAATACAACAAGTGTTTCATTACATCAATACAGTCCACATCCAACCAAGACGTTGTGTTCCACAGAGCATTATTGTATCATCACAAGGTAAATGTAACACGGTAAGCCTTGAGAAGCGTGATTATTAATTTTTATTGTTTTTATGACTTCAAGTGCAAAAATGGCTCCCGACAGTCTTGGATTGGAACTAAGAAAGAAAATTATTGGCGATTACGTAAGTGGAATGTTACAAAAAAGTATTTGTGATAAATATCGCGTGAAAACATGAACCGTATCAAGACTATGTTCCAAATATCGTTCTACGGGGAAGTTGGCAGCAGATAACAAAGGTGGAAGACCGCGTTCCACCACTTCTAGAGAGGATTCTATGATCGTCAGATCCGTCAAGAAGGATCCCTGGATATCATCAGTCGAGATACAAAAGCAATTAGAGCTGCCTGTATCGGACCGAACAATCAGACGACGTGCTGTTGAAGCCGGATTGTTTTCTCGACGCCCTGCAAAGAAACCGCTGATCTCACTAAAAAACCAGAAGAAAAGACTCCTGTTTGCTACATCTCATATCGACTGGAATGTGCAGAAATGGCGAACTGTCCTGTTCAGTGATGAATTGAAGTTCAACATCATTGGGAGCGATGGCATTTGCCGTGTACGTCGACCGGCCGGAAAACGCCTTGATTTACGTTACTGCCATAAGACCATGAAGCATGGTGGAGGCAAAGTAATGGTCTAGGGGTATTTTTCTGCTAACGGTCTAGGTCCAATACATCGAAAAGATGGAATAATGGACCGTTTCATGTATAAAAATATCCTGAAAGATGTTATGTTACCTTATGCTGAATGGAATATGCCAATAAAATGGTTTTTCAGCAAGACAACGATCCGAAACACACTGCAAAAGTAGTCAAGCACTGGTTTCAAGACAACCACCTATCGGTGATGGATTGGCCGCCTCAATCTCCGGATCTCAACTTAATCGAGAACCTGTGGGAGATCGTCAACCGCAGAATTAATCGTGAAGGTGTTCGTAATAAGGATCAACTGTTTGAACAAATCCAAAAGGCCTGGGCAGCGATTCCACAAAGTTTCATTGATCACCTGATCGAATCTATGCCTCGAAGATGCAAGACTGTGATCAACAACAAAGGATTCGCCACGAAATATTGATAGCGACATACAGCTTGGTCAACATTTTGTCGAGTTGCACTTGTTTTGTCCACAAGGAAATCAACTTTTTTTAATACTTTTGATTAATTTATTAATTTTCGTGTACAAATAATGAACTTTGTGATGAAAAAAACTTAAAGAACTTTGTCTCTAAACAGTTACATAGTTATTTCTCTAAATTAAAAAAATGCAGCACTTTTATATAAAGAAACTAAATTAGCATTATTTGGTTGCACTCGTTTTGTCCGATACTGTACATGCTAGACTACTTTATAGCTCACATTTTAAACTTTACGTTTAAAATAGGAATATTAATATAATATACACTACAAGTTTACATTCCATAAAAGCAAATATACTGTTAATCGATATCTCTTTATAATTCGATGATTAAGAGATCAATAGGGAAACCTGTTGTACCTTTGACCACGTTGTACCTTCGGTCACTCTTTTCTGTCGGCTTACTATTATTTAAAAAAAAAGAAAGTGAAGTGCCATTTGAAATAATAGTCCATGACGACTCTTCTTATCGTAAAACATCATACTTGGGATAGATGGTATCGATCCACACGAAACTATAAGTTTTGGCTCTTAAAAAGTAAATATTTGTGTTAATCTTATTCTGGTTTTAAAAATGTGATAAAATTGTTGTTTGATTCATCTACGACATTATAAACATTACCAAACATCATTTTTTTGGTAATGGAAAAGTTTGGATGATTATGTCTGACCGTAAATGGGGATTAAGACGATAAATGTTAAAGAAACCCATCTCGTGAACCTTTGACCAGACTAGGATGTTGTACCTTTGACCGACAAAAACTAAAGAAAATACGTGACTTTATCTAAATAGTTATAATAACTGATTTTATTTAAATTAGTAATACTACTAGTAATACCGAGTGAGTATCGTAACTTCGATGCACAAGTCTTTGCAAGGTTGTAAGGATTAATTTTTCTAATTTTTTTAGACAAATAAGATTGCTTACACAACAGTTGGATTTTTTTTTTTATTGACCTAAAGGTAGGCCAAAAGTTGCTATATAACATATAACGAGCTAAAATATTAAAGAGGTTCAAACACTGCATGATTTTTTGATAACAACATTTTGGTAAAAAGAACAACGCGCATTGGTCAAAGGTACAACGTTTTAAAAAAAAGAACCAATGTACTTAAAATTTACATTTTTCCCGCGTTTTAAAACAAAAAGTCTATTGGTCAAAGGTACAACACGTACGTGTTGACCAATTGACTTCTTTTTTCAAAACGCGGGAAAAAGATACTTCTCGGTCAAATGAAAAAAACGCCCTAAGGCAAAAAGTGGTCGAAGATACAACAGGTTCCCCTATAAATCGTTCAAAAAGTCACAAAATATCAAGGAGTCTTTAAGACATTGAAGACTCTCTTAAAAATCAGTTAGATTTTCAGGTTATTTACCACAATGACCAACAAATATATACAAGTGATCTTGATGCACAAACTAAACCAACTTTTAAAGATCCTGCTTATGAAAATCACTATTAATAATTTTGATAGGAACTTAAAATCAATTCCTAGGATTTTTTAAGAGATCAAAAAGAAGGCAAATTTTCTCTATTTTTTTAGTGGGAATAAACGGATAGAAGATTAGAGATCAACTTGTTTGGAATAAGACTGTGGTATTGCGCTTTTATTTTCCATGCTTCTTTTAGGATCGTTCAATTTAACTAGTTCTAGTGTTCAATCTAGCTTGTTGTCTTGGAATAGAAATTTGAGAAAGTTTCAGACTGAATTAAAAGTCATCAACAAAGCGGTATTCACCATAACTTATATCTCGAATAGAAAACAGGTACGAGTCATAAAAAGTCAAAAGTCTGTTGATCATCAATTAGAAATTATACCGGAGATGAAACAAAGCGATAAAAATTAATTATACAATACATTCTTATAACTTCCAAATCTAATAGTGGTTGCTTGCAGCATTGTTGGAAGTGAATATCTTAAAAAAAAAAAAAAAAAAAAAATAATTTTTACAAAATTTTACAAAACTTAATTTTACCGACAACTTTTCTAATATACTGCTTCACCGAAAAAACATTAGAAACCTGGAGGGAAAGGGAGGGAGTTAATGGTGCCCTGAGAATAACTTTTTTAAGTTATCCTTAATATAATTGCCAACGACGTTTGATGCCAATAAATTTATTTAATTAATTTAAAACACAACACGAAGTGTAAATTTTAAATACATTTGGTTAAAATTACACAAATCAAAAAGTGTCAAATTTAACCAAATTCATAAATGAATTTGGTTAAAATTTACCCTTTTTAGACTACATCTTTTATAAATAAGTTACATTTAAAAAATATTGTTGTTTATGAAAACTATACTTTTTTTTAATACAATTTGATATACTTTGGGAGAAAAGTTTCATATTCATGTCATTGAGTGACTAAGGGCGTGACATAATAAAAATTTACTATAAAATACTTTCGTCTTTGTCCTACTGTATAAACTTATCCGAGAAACGTTTAAATTGTTAAAAAGATTGTGATCGTGAAATTTTAATCTAATCTAATTTATTTAAAAATTATTCAATAAATGTTTTTTTTTCCATTTTTTATTTATAATATAAACACATAAAAGGAAAATATATATATTTTCCTTTTATGAAAATATATTCCTTTTAATTTACTACGATATGTTGTAAAAAAAATAAATTGTAAACAACTTGATTATTCCGAAGCTGGAAAAAACCCACTTTTTATTATTTTAGAAAGTGGGTTTTTGGGTTTTATTTTTAAATGTTAGATATCATTATCAAAATGAAAATATCAAATAATAATGACTGCATGACAATTATAATATGGAGATTTCCACAAAATTCAATGAGTACCATAACGAAATTGTTTAAGATATTAAAATTTTCGCAAAAAATGACTATGTCATAATAATAGTTTTCAAAACTTAAATTGTAAAAACAAAGAACCCAAAAGTTCTATTTCATTGGGTTTTTAAAAAAAACCCACTTTGTCCAGCCCTAGATTATTCAGAAGCGACATACGCAATTATGATATCAAAATCATGCAATCAAAGTTTAGTTAATATCAATTTTTCTTTCTATTATAAAATAATATAAGATGCTTTAAAGTTAATTTCCGTGGTACAGTCGTGAGATCTATAAAATTCCAATGTAAATGAGTTTTAGGTTGTGGAGATTCTTAAATATTTCTCAATTTAAATACCTGCAATTCTTGACTTATCAAACTTCAAAAACTATCAAAATGATTTTTAGTGTTTATTCAAAAAAAGATAATAAAAATTTTCCAGAATATAATTGGTTATTAGTTTTTAATGGTTTCAAGAGAAAAAAAGGTTTAAGTATTAACGAAGGTATTGCATTAACGTATTGTTATGTTACGTGTGAAAATATCGACTTTATTAATTTATAATCGATTTAGGCAGTAAAATAAAAGTTTTCAATCGTTATAAAATTCTCTTTATGAAAGCATTTTAAATTATAACTAAATATAAAAATTAAAAACTATTAGTTAAATGAACTTGATTTATTATAATACAAATTTTCTTCTTTCATAATCATCAGCACCATCATCGTCAGCAGCAGAATCAGTATTCACTTACATAGATCTGAACGCTTTGAAGCCAATTTTATATACGAGCAACATTTAGTGTCACAACCATTTGTATAGTTAGACTACGAAATTTAGTACACTTTCTAGCGCTAATGGATTTATACACCATTCAACAGCGATTTCTGCTTCACTAATCAACCATCCTTTTAGATATCATCTAAGTTACGCATACGGCTAGTTGCATTTTGCTCATTATTTTTTACTTAACGTAACCCTGCCTCCTGTTTCTGCTTGACTGTAATCCTGCCTCCTGTTTCTGCTAGATGTTGCACAACCGTTTTTATAGCATCTAAAAGAAGTTTATTATCATTTGGTTTTATCCAATATATTATTAATGTATAATATATTAGAGTAATAATTAAAAAAAACAAGCAAATTATGTAGCTATGTTGTGTGCCGCCCATATTCGGCTCTTATATCGCCATATCACGTGACAACGCAAAACTAAATTTAAAACTAAATTTATATTTTGATTAAACTTCCTCATTACCATAGAAACACAATACTTATCTTAAAACAAATCTTCTAGAAAGAAAATATAAATTTGCAACTGGGTCATTATTGGGAAACCCTCCGGATTTTGGCCAGAGTTTACATGTGGGAACCATAAGCTTTAACACGTACAAGAATCAATGCGAATATTGCAAAACTACTTTTAAATTGTCGATTATATAAAAGAGAAATTATCTAATTTCATTTGCTTATTTCAAATAAAATAAATATTAAAATTACATTGTTATTGGACAACTTATCAAACAATTTTTAATCATGTATCGTCTGTCCTCGCGGTTGTCTAGCAAATTGAAAGCTTTTAAATTATTAAAACTACTTCTTTAAGCATTTCTTGATTGATACAGTATTTCGTTTCAATATGAGCTGCAAAAAATATCAAACTGTCAGTGTTGATTAAAATGTCTGTAAAATAACTGTTATTTTGCAGAACTCACATTTTGTTTATATTTTTATATATTATAAAATTTTAATTATTTTTGGTCAACACTCTGTAGATAAACAGTGTATTTTCTCACAATATTCCAATCGTATGTTATAATTAGAGGAAATATCCTCACTAACCATTATATTGCTAATTCCTAAAGGTTCTATACACGAGGTTCAAATACAAAGGTTCACCCCTCATTCTAACAAGCAAGACTAATTATCATTATTATTCTAACTATATTTACTAATGTCATTATTAATATTTATTGAAACTCCAGACATTATGGTGGTTGAAATTATGAAGTAAAAATTTGACTTCAGAATTTCAACCACCATATCATTATTTGGATATTGATATCAATATCTGAATAATGACAACAGTCAGTGTGCAACTATTGCAAATTCTCAGATATACTTAAAAATTATGCAACCACATCATCTGGCCATTATAAAAATTTTTTTTTATAATTATGATAAATATCATATGTGTTGTTCCTCTTACTTGGAGCTTAACTTAAGAAAATCATTTAATCTTGTTGGGCTAGAGAGCTTGTTACTCTATAATTTTCTTATTTGAATATTATGTATTATATAATTTATTATTTTAAATAATTTTTACAACTGGACAAATGTAACAGAAAAATTAATAAAAAGAATTTAATATTGGAAAGATGAAATTGAAGCCTTGTGGTTTTATAGGATTAAAATAAATAATACAACTTATTCATGGTCAAGAATAAACAAGCAGAAAAGTGGTTGTGTGTAGGAAAAGAGTTGAAGAAAACTCTATTGTTTGTAGAGTTTTTTAAACAATGGGTTCATAAGAGAGCAGTCGTATACAAGTTTCTCTTTTGATTTTTAAGTGTAGAAAATATACTTTTGATTAAATACATGAGTAAAAAATATGTGAAATAATGAAACAAATTAAAATTTGAATTAGATATCTATCTATTAAATAAATAAAAGATAGTGTGTGTTGGTAAATCTTGTTATCTCGGTGATATATTTGGATCAGCTGGTTTAGCAGAAGCATCATGGGAAGAAAAAAGTGTTTGTGAACCAAGTTCAAAGAATTATTTCCACTTTGTACAGCAATTGGTTCACCATTAAAGATTAAAGCAAAGGACTTAATATTAAATAAATAGACGTCGAAAAACGTCGAACTTGTGCATGAACAGAATCATGTAGGGTTGGGTAATCTTGGTCTATGGAGTAATGTGGGTTTAATCAAAATTAATCAGTTTTTCAGAGGAAAAGGCTTTAGGCAGAAGCTTTTTTTATTCTGTATGTTTTAGCCTAAACAGCTCTCTAAATTTTAATTATCAGCTAGACAAATTCATTAGTATAACATTTGATTTAAAATTACACAAACTTTATTAAACAAAAATTTTTATCAAAAACCTTAAAAAAAAAGACCTTTAAAAAACGGGCTCTAACAAAAATAGGATATTTATATTGTAGTGTCATTAAGAATCTAATACTTATACAGCAATAAATAAAATGAAAATTACTATGAATAAGTTTGAAAAACTAGTATAAATAATTAAAGATTAGTATAAATAAGTCTAAAAATAAAATAAATCTGACTGCTTCTGGATTCATTTTATTAGAGTCATGTTGCTATGGATTTATTTAGATGATCATTAAAGATGTTAATCATTAAATGATATTTTCCATATAAATTTAGTAGATAACGCAGTGTTGCAGTTTTGAAGCATAACACATTGAATTTTTATTATATAAACATATCTTTTAAGTAAGATGATAAATCTCTAATATATATAAAACGTTTGGTTAGTTTTTTCCGCTTCAAATTCTTCCTGAAACAAAATTTTATCATGCTAAGACTTTTTATAAGTACTTCGACTTTCAAATTTGAATATCATATATTCAATATGGAGAACATCATTTATTCAATATGGAGGAGTATAATGTGATTTGTTATATGTATTTTGATAAATGGTAAGAAAAACTGTGGAAATTGAACCACAAGAAAGCTGTAAATTCTTTAGAAAACAACTAACAGAGATAATAAATGTATAAAACTATATATTTTATATTTCTAATTTGGGGTTTTAAATGTGTCAAGTTCTTTTGCATTTAAAGCATCTAATGAAGTACTATTATGTTTAAAATTTTGATCAAATAATTTAAATACAATACATACTTAATGACTCCAGCCTTACTTTTATATGAGTTGATGTACTTCATTAAAAAAAGATTAAAATGTGACTTAGACCCACATTACTTTTCTAAATGGATTAATCTGGGTCTATTGAAAATAAATCAGATCAGTGCTTTTTAGACAACTTTTAAGAACTATATATAACCTTTAATAATATATAAACTTTTTTTAATGTAATTTACTAAAAATAATGTCTAATTGTGACTTTAGGATTAAACTGACAGTATAAGCTCAAATTAAATAATCTGTTCTTTAAGAAAATTGAGCACTCTTTTTGTAAAATACTTAAACATACTTAACAACACACACACATATAAAAATACATATATATACATAACTTATTTTTATATTACCTTAACAATTAGTTTTTGTTCAATTGAGATTGGTCATATTTTTTACCAGGATTTATTTCAGCTCCAAAAGCATTTCTAAATACAATAATAATATTATCATCTTTTGCCATTTTAACAAAATTTGCAAAAAAAAAGCATATTTTATCCATACATTTTATCACATAATTTGGTTAGATGTTTTTAGTTATTTTGACATTTTGGCAAGTCATCAAAGCATTCTATCTCTTGAAATCTTAATGGAGTATGACCACTAATAACAATTGATAAAGGACTTGAAAAAAGGGTAAAAGAAGTAGTTGCATTCTAAATATGGCTCCAACGACATTTACAATGCAACTCGAGTCTTGACAAAAACTAAGACTTTTTGTCAAAACTGGACAAATAGTTCTCTAGTCACCAAATAAAACTAGAAAAATAGTTCCCTAGTCACCAAACAAAACTTGACAGATAGTTCTCTAGTCACCAAACAAAACTTGATATAGATCTCCAGTCACCAAACAAAACAAATCTTTCAAAAACGTGTTTTTTGAAGATTGGTTTTTAGTAAAAAAAATTTCTGTTAAGAAAAATCATAACATAAAAAAAAGAAGTGAAATCATAAATCATTTCAAAAGAAAAGGAATAGTACAAAATACAGAATACAATTTATGATAACTTAAAAGACTACTAAACTGGTCATTCATTTTCTGATAAAAAGCGTTCTGGTCATTTAACATCCCGGACAAGAGAAAAAGTATGCCAAGCTAAAAAAACTTGTCAACAACTGAAAAGGGCCCAGTCAAAAAAAATTGGGTCTTAAATTTGGTGTAAATCAATCATTAATTGGTTGTCAATTAAGTGAACATTCAATACAGAAAATGTGAAAATACACTATTGAATAACAAATGAAAAAAAAAAAAAGTTTTCAAGAACTTTTTTGAAACTGATAAAACAACCTTAAACAATTTTTCTTGAAAATTAAAAAATCTCTAAATTGACTCTAAATTGACCGAGCCCTTTCCTTTTATCCTTTACTCAATAATGTTGTTATTGGTGACTTAAATGCTCATTATCTGTTTGCTCTAATACCATTAGTCTTACTTAATTGTTTACTCGGATTTGCAGTCTTGTTGGGAGTAAATCTGAATTAAAAAAACAACTATTATTTATGCTGAAGTTTTTAATCCACAATTTAAAAAACCCATTTAAAACAATTTTATGTTTCTAAAAATTATTAAATAAAATATTAACGCCCTGATTCTTTTTAACTGCCCAATCAGTTTTCTTACTACTATTAGCAAAATCTTTGAAAATTAACAAATCTCTAATATCTTATCTTGAGTCTAACAAATTACACTATGACAATCAACACAGATTTTGATCCTCACTACTACTTTTCAATAACTTTACAAATTATTTGTCTTTGCATGGAATACTGTTGTCATATTTGGGCTGGTTCTTTTAATAAGGCCCTCTCTAATTTATAGAAGGTTCAAAAACACATTGTAATTAGGTGCTAAGCTTGAGCATATGTCTTATCATTGTAAGGTTGCATCTCTTTCTCTTTGCTACAAATACTATGTACTATGGTCGTATTTATGTGAGCTACCATCACTTATTTCATAAACCAAAACTCAATACAATGAGAAAAAACTATTTTTTAGTAATTACTAATTGCCAAAAAATTCCCTAGAGCTGCCTGCAGCTTTATTAAATTGATTTGCTTTTGAGTTGAAATTCATTTGATATAAAGAACACACAGACACATAAAATAACATTTATATGACAAAATAAAAATGATCATTAACTCTAAATTCCCAGTTAATGTTTCAAAATTATTAAAAATAATAAAATAAATTTCGTAAAAATAAAATTACTTTGAAGAATAATAGCATTGGTGACAGTTTGTGTCACAGTGTCATTCGCAACTTTGTGTCACAGTGTCAAACATATCTTTTCAGATGAGATAATTAACTCCCTTCAACATCCACTGTAAAATTCAAAAACTTGATCTTGTTTTTCCTAAATCTAGACATAACAAAAACTATATTCAAATATCTTAATACTATTAAATTATTCATCATGATTATTCCGATCCTTGATCAAAAACTTAAACCAAAATAATTAATATGGAAATTTAATTGATAAAAAATAAAAACAAATCTTGATGTTTTCATAAATTACTAGAAATAAAAAATTAAAAAGAAAACCCGGCTTCATGTCACTTTGTTTATTGAAACTTGCCTAATCATAATCCATATTACACAGAAAAAGCGCAAAAAACAGAACAGAAAAAGCGCATAGATAAAAACAGTAGAGAAAAAAGCATGCCCATTAACATGCTTAAAAAATCAAATGGAAAAATTTTAAAATGATAAACTTTTGGTAAAAAGCATTAAAAAAGCACTTTTTAAAAACGCGTAAAATTCAAAAACCAAAAATTGTTTAAAATAAAAAAGACCACTTAACTCAAAAAAGATTTTTTTTCTAAACTTTTTCTAAGTTCAAAACTTTTATTTTAAAGTTATAATTTCTTAGATAAACAATTTTTATTGTACAAAAAGCTTAGAAAATGAAAGATGGCTGTTTTCTTTAATATCCTAAAACTGGAAACCATAAAAAGTTCTCATTTAATTCAGAATATATAACCAGTTACGTGAAGAAATTTCATTGATAACCAGATTGATTGTATGATTGTTGGGAGTAATAATTTCCAGCATTTCCTTGAGTTGCATGATGATAATTTGAATATTCATTAGAGGAATGACCATACCCTTGGCTGTTTGCATATCCCTGGTTATCATTGATATATCCAGGTTTACCATTTGTATCTTGTCTTGAATTTCGCAACTGACCATCTAACTCAGCTCTTCGTTGAGGTTCCGTGTCTTTAGATGCTAAAATATGTATAAATATTTATTAAAATATTTTCTTTAAAAAATTTTTTATTGTCATTGTTTTTGTATAAAAATATACACATTGCCTGCTCAAACCCAAACCCTTAAATGTTATGTTATGGTTAGAACTAAACCTAACCTCAGATGAGAGATTAAGTACCTCGACTGGGTTCGGGTAGACAACATGGATTTTTAAAGACAAAAATAACAATAAAAATTTTGGTTTAAAATATAATAATTAAACTTTGGTCTTTAATATTCCTTTTTTATTTTTAAAAAGTTTTTTGCTAAAAAATCCCAAAAATGTTAAAAGATCTCAACCTACAATTAAATACATTGAGTGGGTTTACGTTTGAAAAAGAGGTATATATACAGAGATTTTGAAATTTTTTTTTATTCTTTTTTTTTGTTTGGAAAAAACAATCTAAAATGGTGCTCATTAAAAGATAAATTTTGAAAAACAAAAATTTAAGTATAATTTCAGGCCCCTGACAAGTGGCATAACTGGACGGCTCCGTTGGTCACTTTTTGCGACCATTGTGTCGCATAAACAAACAAAAAACAATCTAAAATGGTGCTCATTAAAAGATAAATTTTGAAAAACAAAAATTTAAGTATAATTTCAGACTAAGCACAATTTGTCATTGATGGGAAAATATTAAGTTAAGGCTAGGCAAGGGTTAAGGATAGGAGAGGCAAGCTACCATTATATAGTGTAACTGACAGGCTGCAATATGAGTACAAAACTAAACAAGTTCCTTACTTGATTTAACTTTGTATTTTGTTTTGTTTATTTGATAGAAATATAACAAAAACTTGATGTAATGATAATATTGAAGCTTATTTTTAAATTAAACAGTCGAAGAATCTTAAATTAGATTTAAATATAGAGTAAATAATATTTTAAATTAAAAATAATATTCAAAACATTTTAAACAAAAATTAAAATATCAAAAAAAAATTGAATGAAATTTAATTTTAGCTTTAAATAAACTTAAGTTATTTTATGTGTTAAAAAAAAACAAGAGCAAACTTAAAGTGCAAAAAAATTTGCAAATGAGGAGTGAAAAAATAAGTATAAAAATAAACTTTTTAGGTTTACTCCATTTTTAAATTTTGCATACTGAAATCTATCATCTACTTGAAACAGATTTGTAGGGATTAATTAGAATTTGCAAATCACTATTTATTATTGTTATTAACAAGAATTTATTTTTTTTACATATAAAAACCAAAGAATTTTGTCTGATCATGAAGTGCTTTTATTGCTTTGTTTAACTTTTTGAATTATCTAACATACAACTTTTGAATATTTTTGTTGTTGATGCAATTTACAAATATCTGAAAATTATATATATTATTGGTAGTTTATTAATTATATACACATTGTTGGTTGCTTATATACTTATGTTCTAAACATAAATAACATTAACAGCATTTGAATTTACAAAGGAAACCTGAGGCAGAGGGAAAGAGACTAAAACAAATAGCATTAACATCATTTGAATTTATAAAGGAAACCTGAGGCAGAGGGAAAGAGACTAAAACAAAAAAAAAGCAGCCTGTGCAGAAAGAAAAAAAAAAAGTTAGGCCTAACTGTGAGGCCTGATTTATTTACCAAGGATAGAATACATGTGCAATACATGCAAAGTAAGTGAATACATGTCAATTGCAATACCTACAACTGTTAGTTGTGTAAACACGAGTATGTGTAAGTGTAAATACAAGGTAGGTGAATAGTCATCTAATCAGTGCATTTGGAAAGAAAAAACAGTCAGCAGTGAAACAGCTGGTGGGAACTGAGAGAAATGCAAATGATGAACAAAGGAAGCATAAACACCCTGATAAATCTTGGCCTCTAAAAACCAGAATACATCATCAAAATCAAAAAAGCTATTATTCTGCATTATCTGCACCTAGTATGTCAACACTGATCAGAGTCATAGCCATCAGACACACTTACATTTGTGTGAGTCTGGAAAAATCAAAAAAGCCAATGTTTGGATTTCTTAGCAAAAGTGGATTGAATAAACATCATCGCATGCTCTAGACCTGTTTTTGTCTAGATGCTCAGCATCTGAAATCCTTGGAATTGTGTTATCTTGGAATTGTGTTGTCCTTTAAAAAAAAGGACAACACAATTCCCAAGATGAAAAGAATATTTTTCACAAGAAACTCCTGTTTTTACTTAATCAATATGAACACAAAAATAACAACACAAAAACCAATTATTTATATATTAGAACATCTAAATGTGCAAGTTTTATTTGAATTCATAGAAAATGGTTTAAAAACTATTGGTGCTGCTTGTCATTTAGTACAAACTAATAGCTGTCTGTAAGTGTTATAGATTTATTCTTATTTACAAAAATTATTCACTTAAAAAATTTTTTTTTAATGATTGCTTAAAAAATATTAACTTTTATATAACTATTATTATTAAATGTTAAAGATAATTTTTTATGGAATATTTTAATGTTTAAAGTAAACAGATACAATCCTTTTATTTTTAACTAAAATAATAACATCTCATGATACCTCGCGATAATAACATCTTAGACCTCGTGATAATAACATCTTAGACCTCGTGATAATAACATCTTAGACCTCGTGATAATAACATCTTAGACCTCGTGATAATAACATCTTAGACCTCGTGATAATAACATGTTAGACCTCGTGATAATAACATCTTAGACCTCGTGATAATAACATCTTAGACCTCGTGATAATAACATCTTAGACCTCGTGATAATAACATCTTAGACCTCGTGATAATAACATCTTAGACCTCGTGATAATAACAGCTTAGATCTCGTGATAATAACATCTTAGACCTCGATTTATTTCAGATTAATTATTAAATTTCATTTAATGAGAGAAAAAAAAATAAAGTTATTCATAAAATGATGAAACTTTTTTTTTAGCTAGTATTCTAATAAAGTTAAATCAACATAAAACTAAAATTAATTGAAATCTTAAAACTTTAAAAACTATTGCTGTTGCCTATAGTATAGCCTTTTGTTGGAATATTTTATTGAAAAGAAAAAAAGAAATACAACATTAACAAATGTTGCTATTAAATTAACTAAATGTTTAACAAATGTTGCTATTAAATTAACTAAAGAAAAAAACAAAACAAAAAAAACATAATGGTCGTACCCTGAGATTCACGTTGCTCTTTCTCTCGTCTTAGTTTTTCTATCATTTCTTCTATCTCTTGAGTACTCATTTCTTTTGTAGGAATTCCTACACCCACATGATTATGTGGAGGAGGGGCATAAGCAGGAGGATCATAAGCTGAATGAGGGGCATAAGCTCGAGGATCATCACGTGCCCCATAAGCTGGAGGTGGAGGGCCTCGATAGGGCTCCCGTAAAAAACTTAAGTACATATCAAAATTTCGTGCTACTAATGAGAGACAATCATCAAGAGGCATGTTTCGGTGTTCTATCAAAAAAAAATCCAGCTGTGTAATAGTGATGATACAAAAAAGTAAAAATTCTTTAAAAAAGCCTCCCAAAAACTAAAAATAACGCATATATATAAAAAATCTTAACCTTGATAATAAAAAGCAGCCTAAAAAACCACACTGCAATCACACATAATTGTTTGGAAACTTCTTACCCTGTCTAGTTCCATGTAAAATATTAAGAGTACAGGAACGATGAATAGCATTTTGAGGTGCAACAACTACAGCATAAAGAGTTCCAAGTCTTGCAACTCTATCAACTGCATCAGCAGGTGTAACATCAGGAGGTGGATATCCAATGTTACAAACAAGTCCTATGCTTCTTAAACGACTTTCAACTTCTTCAGCATATCGACTAGTAAAAACAAAATAATCTATGAATCCATAGACATTATTTTATGTATTCACAGATTAATCAATTTACAATAGTTTTTTACTAAATTTAAATAGATACGAAGAAGGTCATACAGATTTTATAGATTTAAAGCAAATTAAAAATAAATTTGAAAAAAAAAATAAAAGAAAAAGAAGTTTTTCAAATGGATTTAATATCAAGTCTTATAAAAGTATTAATTTCTCAGAATTAAGTTTCCTGAATAAAAAAAAATCGAATCTTATAGAAATTAACTCATTAGATGTTCTTAGCATATTGTTAAATCAGTGATAATTTTTTTAAGGCTATTCATCTTTCCATAGAATTGGTAATTCTTAAAGCCTGTTTATCAATATTACAACAATAGCAATAAAATTTTTAAAAAAGCTTTAATTTTAACTGAAGTATATTTTATGAGAAATCAAAATGTTTACGAATGCTTTATTGCAGAGCTTGTTTTGGGTTTTCTTTGTGTAATATTTTATCACTTTAATTGATTTAAAAAAAAAAAAAAAAAAAACTTATTTAAAATATTTTAATGTAAGAAAAGTTTTATTAAAAAAAAGATTTACAAGTCTTTGTTTAATAAATGCTTAGCCTTTAATCATACATTTTGCTAATAAATGCTTAGTCATAGCTATTATCTCTATCATGTATTTTGCTAAACTTTCTCATCTCAAGTAAAATATATCATTAAAATGTAAATAAAAACAGCTTTGAATAATAAAAATGAAACTAAAAGTGTTTTTTTTTGAAGATATTTTTTTTATTTTACACCATTAGGTTGCCATAGGTATGATATTATAGGTAGAAAGCGTGATAATTATAACTTTTTTAAAGGTAAAATAAATTAACTATTTTCAGAGGGTTATTCTCAAAGTAGTATAGCAAAACAATTAAAAGTATATTCAAAGTAAGTGTAAAATGCTTTATGTATGCAAGACTTGACAAATCTATAGTAAAAAATTATGGTAGAAAACCTGTGAGTACATCACAAGGATTTTTTAAGAATATTAGTAATAGCGAGTCCCACACAACATCTGCAAGATTATCATAACTTGCTATGGAAAGGGGTATTACTATTAGTTTGAGGTTCAGAGTTATTACTATTAATTTGAAGTTCAAAAGTATTACTATTAGTTAGAGGTTCAGGTTAAGGTTGTGTTATGACTTTGGTTTAGTTGCAAGAAGACCAGCCATAAACCTTTTATTAACTCCAGCATAATTGCAGGCCAGAACTTAGAACAGCCAAAAAAACTTACATAAATATAACAATACTATTAGAGTGTCACAAAAAACAAACTTTTTTTGAAAATACCTCCTCTTACTACCCCCCCCCCTCTCAAATGTGCTCTATAATAAAACAATACTAGTCTTAAAAAATATTCGAAAAAAAAATATTTTTAGGGGTACCCTAAGACTTTAAAACAGATCAGACAGGTCCCTAATATTATCAACAAAAAAATTCTTTAAAAGTATGTCACATTAGGTCTCAGAAGAAGTAATATTATATAAAAATAATTATAGATTATATAAAAATAATAATCATATAAATCTTGTTAATTCTTTAATTATAAAAGCATGAATTTTATTGATCCAATTCACTGTATAGTAAATTAAAAGACTAAAAACCTTTGAAAAATACCATTTATACTGTACAAGTATGATTAAAAACTAAAACTTTTTGTTGCAAATGAGTATGAGTCTCATCCGATACGAAGTTTATGGAAGGTGATTTTTAAACATAAAACAAACGAGTTCCGAAACATAACTACTAGTTTCTCTTATGCATATATCAAAAGAAGGAAGTCGAGAGAACATATAGCGTTGCAAATAATATGTTAGCAGATAAAAATTATAAAAATCTAAAAAAAAAAGACTCATTGTGATGTAAATAACTTATTATGAAGGTATTTATTTTTTTATCCTTTTTTTAATTCATTGCCAATTCAATTCTATAAATTCAATGAAATAAAAAGGTTTTATGACATAAGTTTATTTCACAAACATAAATTACGATCACAAGTAGCTTATTAATAACTGATAAAACCTATTTATAAAAAAATTATTTATAAATAAATAATAATTATAAACAGCTTATTAATAACCTATTTTTAAATTAATTATAATCTTTATTAAAAATAGTTCATTAAAATAGTTGATATAAAATTAATCATCAGTTAAGAAATTAACCTCCTCGCATAAAATAACGAAAAACTAAATTGTAATAAAGCAAACAAAAAATTATTATGTTACGTATAAGATTGTTTTAAGAAAAAAAAAACCTTTTCAAAATACAAATTTAGATTTTATTTGCAACTTTTGTTTTAGTTAAATATTATAAAAACATTGTTTTAATGATTTTTAATGCAGATTAAAAATAAATTTAAATATAATGCGATACTTAAAAAGACACTAATGATGCAATTTAACTTTTAACTATATAAATATATAAGCTGAGCTGAGTTACATTAATATACACAGTACTGTACCCAGATGTAATCCCATATTGTTTGACCAGTACGGGCACTCTAACTAAAAATTCCATAAGTTATAAATTTTAACATTAAGTCTAACATTAAATAAAAGCAAATAAACACAAAAAGAAATTTATTTTTTTTGTGTTTATTTGAAATGTCATTTTTGTTAAACAAACATAACATTTTATAGCTATAACAATAGTGGTGAACTTTATCAATGTTGCTTACTTATATTTTATATATAAGTATATACATGAATTTAAGTAATGATTAAATTAAGTTTAAATTGAAGTTAAATTGTGTTGTTAGTGTATTTTAAAGCTCCGTGATGTAACTAAATTTAATTTTAAATCACGTTAAAATCTTTTAAACAATAACTTCAACAAAAACTTTAAAAAGAAATCTAAATTTGTTTTTTGTAAAAGATTATCTTTTATCATATTTTTTCTTCCTAAAATTATTTTATAGATAACATCTTTTGTTTGTTTTATTACAATTTAGTTTTTTTATTGTTTTTTTAAATATTTAATGAACTATTTTTAATAAAAATTGTAAACAGTTTATAGATATATTCTATAAGTTACCAAAAGATATTTGTAAACACAACTTGTGTTCATAAATAAATGTGCCAAACTTAAATTGATTTTGAATTAAAAACAAAAAGTTTTGATTCCATAAGCAAAAAAAAATTACTTAAAATACTTCTTATTTCTTAAAACAAAAAATAAAAATAAAAAAAAGTTTTATCTCTGTATTTACAGATTTAAAATTTATCATGGAGACTTACGCAAAATAATGTTTTAATGTAATGAATTAGTTTGCAAATAAAAAGGAAATAGTTATTTCTTTAAGAAGTACTGTGAAACCATTTTACATTGGAAATTTCACAACCGGTACCGCACAAAACATTGTCGTTATGCAATGAAATCTCATAACAAGCTTATTTCAGCTCGGCAACATTATTCAAAATTATTGTCAGCGCTTGTATTGGTGAGTTTCTTAATCAACAATGCTGATCTGATAGTGATTGTAAGTGCTGGTATCAGGAATGATAGTTGATTTGAATAGCTATATTATTTAGTGGGAGAATCATGTTAATATAAATAATGTAAGGACACTCTGTATTGTAACTTTATCTATTACTTTAATTGCTGTTGTTATACATATAGTATTATATTATTATATTATAGCATTTTTAAAACTATTTTATAGGAATTCAAAAGAAATTACAATAAGTATAGAAGAAATTTATGAATATAAGGCAAAATACAATCTGGTGAGGATAATAGCTGTTTTTTTTTACAATAATGTATTTATTATTTTTACATTTATTTAAATGTAGAAAACATTATGTTTCACCATGGCACAGACAATTTATAAAAAATCACCTAAAATTTACCTTTTCAAGTCTGCAATATTTTACTGTTTCATATAGTCTACAGTCGAGAAAAAAGTCTATAGACAGTCAGTAATAGAATAGTCAGTAATAGAATAGTGAGTAATAGAACAAGTAATAGAACAAGTTATATAAAATTCTTATTTATTCATTATTATCTCTAGTTAACCATTAAAAAATTGGTGTAAATAAAAATATAAAGACTACCTTTCTTCTTTAGATAAAGAAATGACTTCACAGTCAATTGCAGGACGCACTCTTTGTGGAGGAGGTCGAAACTCAGGTCTTCTATAAGAAACATCGCGAGAAAGATAATCTCTTTCATAAGGTGGAGGGTAATCTCTTCGATATACATCTCTATCTTGAGGTATAGGGTAATCACGCCCTCCATAATGAGGTCTTTCGTAAGGATCAAATGGCGCTCTTAGGAAAGGCTCTGGTCTATATAAATTCAATAAACTAAATTCTTATAAAACTTTATTTTAACATTTTATTTTAGTTTTTAAACTTTTGCAAAATGTTAAAAATCATCTTTAACAGATCTTAACAAAATTTGTACCTTGAATAAGAATCTTCCCTTCTATAGAGTTCTTCATAACGTGACATAGGTGACAAAGATCGACCATATCCATCATCTCTGTTAGGCGACTTTCTTACAGGAGATCTTGATTGTGGTCTACGAGGTCTTGTAGGACGTATACCAGCTCCTGCATTCATCATATGAGGTGGAACGACCTCTTCTTTTTTAAGAGGACCTTCAAACTTATCTTTTGCTTGAGTTTTACGACGCAATCCAGCAAGATTTACATCTTTACAAAAATTATAAAATAAAAATTAACATAATTATAACAAGTGAAATAAACTAACATTTATCATTTTGTTGTATAATAGATTTTATTGGGTAACGGAAAAATGTAACACAACTTTATTCAATATTCATATTTACATTATTAAAAGTCAAATTACATCAAGTGCATATTTTAAAGTACCACATTGAATAAATTTAATTTGAAACCATGTTAAAAATCAGTTGAAGTCTTAATATCTTTAAATTAAACAATATTGTTAAAAAATTCATTAATAAAATTTAAATGTTGTTTGAAAAAATATATATATTTCCTCATTTTTTAAAACTTATACTTTGACTATTTATTTCTTTAACATTCATTACACAACATTGACCCAGAAATAAAAAATAGAAATATAAAAAACTTTGAGAAATATAAAAGAGAAATATCAAAATATTAAAAATATAAAAAAATATAGAAATATAAAAGAAATATAAGAAATATATAGAAATTGTTTCAAATAATATACTTTCAAGATCGCTAAACAACTTTGATCAATCGCAATTCACCCCTTAAACATATATTTACAATTTCATTCTACTTTGCAGTTTTTTTTAGTGGCTTAAAATAAAAAAATAAAAACTATTTACAATTTTTTGATACTTTAAAAAAATCTTTGTCAACTACTCATAAACTAGTTAATCATTTCTAATTGATGCTCATTCTATGGTCAATCTAAAAAATTAATGATAATGGAAAAACTTTTGCTAAAAAACAGCTTTTTAATTCAAAAAAAAAAAATTTTTTTTTTTCAAACATCTTTACTTCCAACAAAGCTGAAAGCAACCACTATTAGAGTTGGAAGTTACTGGAAGAGAAAAGATGAAGTTTATAGAGCAAGATAACCATTGACAGACAACTTAAAAGAATGAAAACAGTACGAATCAGGAAAACAAGATGAATTCCAAAGAACTGATGTTCGAGGAAAAAAACTAGACGAATAAGAGTTTTTGGAGCACTTAGAAACTGTCACAGTAAAAGGATGAGACTTAATTGAATGAGGAGTAACAGAAGAATGAATTTTAGTAGATGGCACAAGAGACGTTAGTTCTTTAGAGCAGTGGCCATTATAGTATTTATAGAAAAGAGAAAGAAAAGCAACATTACTACAATGTGATAATGGTTGGAGGTTGGCTGCAAGACCAGGTCCAACTATGTTTACAATGCATTTTTGCACCTTATCTAAAAGAGAAAGGGCATCATTTGAAGAACCACCCCAGATATGAACCATTCCATACAAGGACGGATTTGAGATTTGTAGTTTTAATAATTTTTAGTTTTCAATAATTTTAATAATTAGTTTATTAATTTATTCATCAGCCTTTTCCGATCCATCAGCATTGGTCAAAAATGTATATATATATATATATATATATATATATATATATATATATATATATATATATATATATATATATATATATATATATATATATATATATATATATATATATATATATATATATATATATATATATATATATATATATATATATATATACAGTGGTGGCCAAAAGTATGGAAACTTTTTTAAAATTACATTTTTTTTTATTTGTATTAAATAAAACCAAAATTATTCAACCCGAGTGTACTTGCAATAGTCTACTTTATATATACTACAAGTTTGAACTTGTTTTTTCTAAGACATTTTATTACATACTAATATTTCTTAATTTCGATTGGACAAAAGTATGGAAACTTGTTCAAACTTGTCACTAAACATAAACAAATCTTTTAGAATTAAAACGTGTTAGAATTGACATCTTTGTTAGTTCATCATAGTTTACTTTTATATTAATCAGTATGGCACCGCGAAAATATTATTCTAGTGATATTAAAAATAAAATAGTTGAGTGTTTTGAAAACGGTAATAAACCAATTGATATTTCTCGAAATTTTCAAGTTCCAAAAGGTACAGTTTCAAAAATTATTAAAAAATTCAAAGAAAAGGGAACTGTGGAAGTGAAAATGAAACCTGGAAGACCAAGAAAAACAACAAAAAGATTGGATAAAGTTATAAAAAATACTTCTACAAAAGATCCTAGAAAGTCATCAAAGGATATAAAAGAAGAAATCTTGGAACAGCATGGAGTTTTATTATCTGACAGGACAGTTCGTAGAAGGTTAAATGATGCAGGCTTATTTGGAAGAGTGGCTGTCAAAAAACCGTTAATTTCTAAGAAAAATAAGATGGGTAGATTATTATTTGCAAGGGAACATTTAAAATGGTCATAAGTTTCCATACTTATGACCAGGCCTAATTTAAAAATTTAATTTTTTTTTTGTATATGTTAATAAAAAAAAAATGTTTTATTTTATTAAAAAGTTGTATTACGTTGCATTTTTTATAAATAAATAAAAAGCATTTTTGAAAAGTTTCCATACTTTTGGCCACCACTGTGTATATATATATATATATATATATATATATATATATATATATATATATATATATATATATATATATATATATATATATATATATATATATGTATGTATGTATGTATATATACATATATATATATATACATATATATGTATATATATACATACATATATCTGGAATATATTATAATCTTATTTTTTTAATTATGATTACTACAACTATTATCATTAACTTCTTATTTGTTTATTTTTTATTATTATCATCAAAGTATGACTTTTAAATGTTTACTTTGTTTATGTATGTTCTATGTGTATATGCTTATTATTATTCATATTTTATTTAAAAACTGGTGTCACTCCTTTAATCAGAATTTTGTGACACCATCCTTATCAATCATTTAGTTATTATTAATAAATAATTATAATTAATTTACTCATTATTATATTATTTTATATTATTATCATTTATATATATATATATATATATATATATATATATATATATATATATATATATATATATATATATATATATATATATATATATATATATATATGTATATTTTTATTTTTTTATTAGGCAAATATTTTTACTTACTACAATCAATAGTTATCAATTTTTTTTATTATTATTATATTTATTATTATTATATTATTGTATGATTTAAAAAGGAAAATAAATATCTTGTTGTTGTTGTTGAAAAATTTCTGGTCATCAACTTTTCAGTTTATTAAAAATCACAAACACTATTTTAATAAAACAGTCAATTTATCATATTGCAAAATTTAATGCAAAAAAAAAATGAAAATTTTATTACTGCAAAAACAATAACACTCAAAACTCTTTCAAATTACTGTTTGTTTAAACACCAGATAATTTAAGGATTATAAATCAGAAAAAAAGTAATAAAATAATCATTATATTAATAGTAATAAAAGGAAAAAAAAAAATAATTACTAATTAAAAAGTTAAAACTAATTTTTATATATTTTTAAACTCCTGTCTTGAATTTTATATATATATATATTTGCTAAAGCGTTACGACAATTTAATTTGCAAGAAAATATTGAATAAGATTTAAATAAGATATAAAAATATTTTATATCTTATTCAGCAATTTCTTTCATTTGAAATATTTGATCACCGCTAAATTCTTTTTGAATGTTGTGATTTTCAGTTGTTTTCTTAATATTACACAGTATTGTATGTGGGAGTGTTCGATTTCGCTTTCCTTCAAAGAAAGTGGAAGTTTTTTAAATAATCCATATTTTTATAATGAAAAATAAATTGTTTCAATTATACAATTTATGAAACATAAAATTTTTTTAAATGAGTTTCCAATTTTCCAGGAAGTGGAAAGTATTTGAAAATTATTCACTTTCTAATTTCACTTTAATTTTATTACTGTGTAAAAACTGTGTTTTTACACAGTAATAAAATTATAATATTACTAGTAATTAAATTGACCTTACTTCCCAACACTTTCCAATCACTTTCCATTGGTAAGTCATTAAAAAAATCTATTTAATTCTTATCTATTTTATCAATTTCCGACCACCCGGAGCTTATTATGACCTATCCCAGTTTATTAATTTTCAAAGATAAAAAAAGTTTTAATGTAAAATTAAGAATTACTATTTGTTAAATGAGCTGGCTTGATTATAAGTAAAATAGATACTTATCTTTTCTAAGACGATACGAAAAGATAAGTATCTATTATATTTATAATTGAACTCTTAGCGCACTTAAAGCTAAAATGGTTTATTGTTCATTTTAAAAAATAAATATATTTATTACCGCTGATGAGTTAAAAAAAAATTTTAATTATATAATTAAATAAAATTTTAATATTTATTTAATTTTTAAGAGTTCTTATTTTAATGTAAAAAATTATGATATAAACAAAGGCTGGTATTTTGAAAATAAAAATCTTTTTTTTTAAAACATCTTCTCTTTTTAAATCAAATTCAAAATAAATATACTTCAGACGCCAAATGAACTGCGATCTCACTTTCTATAATTTATTAGAATAAAATAGTGAAACCTTAGTTAAACCATAGTCAATAGAAGTTATCCCAGGATAACTTCTAAGGGGTAACTTCTGTTAGCTAAAAGATAACTTCTATTGACTATGCTTCAATCAGAATTTTTTTTTTGCACTTACTTTGATCATGTGATTATATCTTTAAACAATAAGACTATTTTGTCAAAATATTTTATTTCTTGACCAGGGATAAGTTCTATTGACTATGATATAATTAACTATTCGTAAGAAAGAAATCTTATTAAATACAATAAATTAAAAAAAAAGATAGTTTAAATTTTTTTTGACTTTCCAATGGGAAGTGATTGTAAAATGTAAGGAAGTAAGGTCAAATTTAATTAATAGTAATACTATAAACTTAATATCATGTAAAAATCTCAAGAAAGTGATTAATTTTTAAATATTTTCCGGAATAGCAATAATAGTAATAATATGATTTATAATGAAATTTTATATCATAATTCAAGATTATTATAAATATTTTTTAATAAATAACAAATATTAAGCTTAATAATAAAAAAGAGTTGACAGTTTTTAAAAAACTAAAAATTTAAAGACCAGAAGCATTTTAAGATATCGTGATTGACGATCACTTAATTCGATAATTCGAGTCATGTGTGTCTATATATATATATATATATATATATATATATATATATATATATATATACATATATATATATATATATATTATTATAGTATTATTATTATAGTAAAAATTCTACAATAGAAGTTAGACTTCTATGAGTCGAGTAACTAACGTGACCCGACTATAGTAGACCGACGTGAGAGAGAACGGTTCCATTTGTCGTAATTGTTTTTGAACTCGTTAACTGAATTTGAAGCAACTACCGAAGCAGGCAAAGTGTTCCATGATGACACCACTCGGTTTATAAAGAAATTATGTCTTTGAGTGTTTTTCGTTAATTCTCGTTCAATTTTATGCTTGGCACCACGAAGATGACCTGCAGGTCCATCACATAATAGAGCACTTGCTTGGTTTGTCTTCTGTTGCCAGTTAACAACATTTAGTTTTTTATAAATTTTAAAAAATTGGATTACATCTCCTCTTGTTCTACGTTCAGCTAATGTGCTGAGACCCAGATTTGCTAATCGTTTCTCGTATTTCAAGTTGCGCAATTGTGGAACAAGTTTAGTAGCTCTACGTTGGACTAATTCTAATTTTTTAATGTCTTTTAGAAGAAAAAGGGCACCAAATTGGTGCACAGTATTCCAATATCGGTCTTACATATGCTGTATAGAGCTTCACAAACATACTAGGATTCCATTTTTTAAAAGTTCTTCTGAGTAGGCCAAGTACAGAGTTAGCTTTAAGAATGGCATGACTAATTTGTTCTAACCATTTGAGTTTATTGTTTATTAAAACGCCCAATGTTCTCTCAACGGATACATCTTCAAGAGGAATTTGACTGCCATTATTATTCACCATTGTAAAGGGGATATCAATGTCTGTGGAACCACCATGAAACTTTAGAACCTTGCATTTATTTATGCTAAATTCCATGCACCAAAGTCTTGACCAATCACATAAAATATCAATGTCTTTTTGAACAAACCCCAAGTCTGTAACTGTTTTTATTTTGACAACCAACTGGCTATCATCAGCAAATAGTTTGCAACTGTTTTTGACTAATTCTGGCATGTCATTAATAAAAAGCAAAAATAGAAGAGGTCCTATGACCGATCCTTGAGGAACACCACTCTGGACATCCATCCATTCAGATGCGAAATTTCCCAGAACGACACGCTGCTTCCTATTTTCAAGAAAGTCCTTGAGCCAGGCAAGAATATTTTTGCCAAAACCATAGCCAGCCAGTTTGTGATAAAGCAGAGAATGTGACACACGATCGAAAGCTTTGGTAAAATCTAACAAGATGAGCAATGCAGCACAGTTGTCACTTAAGGCTTCGGTAATGATATCCAGTACTTCAAGAAGATTGGTGATGCACGATTTAGATTTGACAAAACCGTGTTTATATATATATTTATATATATATTTATATATATATATAAATATATATATATATATAAATATATATATATAAATATATATATAAATATATATATATATATATAAATATATATATATATAAATATATATATATAAATATATATATATAAATATATATATATATATATATATATATATATATATATATATATATATATATATATATATATATATATATATATATATATATATATATATATATATATATATAGAAAATATTAGAAAATATTAACATATAACATAGAAACATATTAATATTAGAAAATATTACCATATAACATAGAAACATAAAAAATATTTTATTTCTTGACCAGGGATAAGTTCTATTGACTATGATATAATTAACTATTCGTAAGAAAGAAATCTTATTAAATACAATAAATTAAAAAAAAAGATAGTTTAAATTTTTTTTGACTTTCCAATGGGAAGTGATTGTAAAATGTAAGGAAGTAAGGTCAAATTTAATTAATAGTAATACTATAAACTTAATATCATGTAAAAATCTCAAGAAAGTGATTAATTTTTAAATATTTTCCAGAATAGCAATAATAGTAATAATATGATTTATAATGAAATTTTATATCATAATTCAAGATTATTATAAATATTTTTTAATAAATAACAAATATTAAGCTTAATAATAAAAAAGAGTTGACAGTTTTTAAAAAACTAAAAATTTAAAGACCATTTTAATTTGCTGGTAAACAGAAAACAAGAACAACAATTAAAATTAAAAATGAAATGATAAAAACCGTAAAATTATACTATATTTGCTTAAAACATAAAAAAGATGATTAAATTTACATAAATTTTTAGAATTTATGTGTAAATTTGCCGCTTAAATTTACTTGTTGCGCTCATGTGGTGAACAAATCTCACGCTGCCCTATAAATGCCTTTGTTGCTTATTTAAATTAATTTTAAAATAACATATTGCAATAAAAGTTCTTTTAATGAACATTCTATTTGACAGACATTGGCAAGCCAAGCAAGTTCCTTATATAAAATTATTGAGCTAATGATTTAAATAAGTTTAATTACTTATTTCTGACGACATTATAAAACCATAAATATCATATTTAGTCCTTTTTTTAATCAATTTATATTTATTTAGAATTTACACATAAAAAAAAATTAATGATAAAAATTGTAATATAAAATTTGATAAACAGAAATATAATATATTTATGTAAAAAAGTTTAAAATTTTTTTATAAGTATTTTAAAACTAAAAGTTTTGAAATACTTAAGTATTTAAAAACTTGAACATTTAAAAACTTTCCATACAATATATAGTGTTTTTATTGACAGTCTTCAATTAAAAAGTCATATCAGCTATTTAAAAAAGTACAAGAGGATCATTAAGTAAAAAAGCAAGTATTTATAAGTAAAGACTTTTGTAATTAAAACTTGAGTGAATGAGTTGGATTCATTAAAAATTGTTTTTGTGTCACGTAATTTAAATTCAAACAAACTTTTATTATTTATTTAAAAAGACTTAAGTTTTAAATATGCATGTTTCTATTATTTTCACTTTGATTAGTCTAGAAATGCAACTATAAAAACATTGTTTATTAGAAAGTATAATTTTTTTTAAAGTTTATAATTAAAAATATAAAATTTAAAGCTCTTTAGTTCTTTGTCTTTGTTGTTTTTTTACAGTTGTTTAAAATATGTTTTATAAGGAAATTTTTATAATGGTCATTTGAACTTGAGTTTATTCAAAAATAATTATGTCAAACATTAAAAAAAGTCTTCAATTTTTCACTTTTTTTTTCACTCTAACCCTAACCCAGACGGTTACAAAAACGTAATAATGAATAAACATTTTTTTGCTTTTTTTAATTGTGTAATTACATAATACTTTTTAAAGCAATATTTAATTTTAAATACGCTAGATGTTTTTTACTATTTTTGTTTATGTAAGTAAAACACAACTGAACCTAAAAAACATTAAACATTGCTGTTTAAATAAAATATTAATTGTATATTTGAACAAACTTTATTTCGCTACTGTAAATTTTCTTACATGTGTGTTGAGACTGGCGCAGGCAATCGCCTGTCATTACTGCAAAGGCATTTATAAAATATACCTATATCAGGGCGTGACAAATCGTTTTTTTTTATAAATGTTGATGTTCGTTTTTTTATAAATGTTGATGTTGATGTTTATTTATTGACAAACATCAAATTTGAGAGGTATATGTCAAATAAGCCAGTTTTATTTTTAATTCTTTCAGTTTTTAATTTTTTTTGATTTCAATAATTTTTTATTAAATTATAAATGAGTTTTATTTACAAATAACTTTTATTCTAGTTAATAAGTTATTAGATATATCATAGATGCTTATTTTTATTTTTTTTATTAAATTCAAAACAATTTTTCACGCATTTGCAAAGTGCGATTAAATTAATGATAACTAACATGCAATAACCTTATGACAACTGTTATCCCTTAATACAAAATAAATAGTGAATTTTTCTCAAATAAGTTTGTTATATTTATTTATTTATAAAAAAACGTATAAACTTGAAGAAATTTAAATAAAAGAGAACTAAAAATAAAACAAGTTGTTTTAAAATATTTTTTTTTAAACCTTTAAAAGTAATATTATTATATATATTTAATATTAATTATTTAACAAGTTATTATATTAAGCTATTATTAAATACTTAATATGATACTATTATACTTATAATATTAAGTACTTAATAATAAAAATATTATTGGTGTTCTTAAACGTGTTGTTAAAATAAAAAATGGAAACTATAATAAACATAACAGCGCTATAATATAGAACTATAATATAGAATATATTATATTCTAACATTTTTAAATGCCAACATTTGCTTAAGTAAAAGTAAAGAAACGTGACGTTTGTTTTTCTGTCTTTTTTTATAACAAATGCTCCCACGTTCAACTATTTGTCGCGTCCTGTGTGTGTAAGCTCAGGCAATAGCATACTTAAATATATTTTATGCAAATGGTCTGCTAAAATTGTACTACTTTTATTTTATATTACTATTGAGTTGATCTATAATATATATATATAAATATATATATATATATAGATATATTGGTATAGAAAGAACTTATCTATCTCCTGAAAAAAAAAAATTAACAAAATATTTAAATTAGCCTTTTTATATAATAATAAAAAATTTATAAAAACTTACCAATTCTTTTTCCAAACATTTCTTTCCCATGCATATTTAGAACAGCTTCATCTGCAGCAGCTTCATCACAAAACTGTATAAAACCATAATTGTTGTGCAGAGAAATACTTTCAATTGCACCAAATTTTATAAATACTTCTTCAACTTCCCTTTTAGAAGCCTTATCAACAGCAAGATTCCCAACAAATACACGCCTGCGTACTGCATTGGTGTCATTGCTGTTAGTATCTCTACCTAAACTCCTAACACCTCTGTTTAA
Organism: Hydra vulgaris; assembly: GCF_038396675.1. Lineage (NCBI taxonomy): Eukaryota > Metazoa > Cnidaria > Hydrozoa > Anthoathecata > Hydridae > Hydra > Hydra vulgaris. The sequence goes on from NC_088934.1 coordinate 2,462,239, forward strand.
AGGACTGCGTGATCGATCTCGATTCTTGCTATCTGATTCTGACATTTTTATTGTTTATTGAGTATTACTTTTAAATTTTAAACATTGGATATTACTTGTAATTTTAAAGACTATTTTTATGCCTAATATTTTAAAAACAACTTATTAAATGAAATAAGACAAAACTATGAATTAGAAAGAGAGGTAATAAAGTTTCATAAAAAGATACTATTCTACTATTAAACTTTAAAAAAATCAGTGTTAAGAATTTAACAATAAAATAAAAATAAATATATGTTTTATATATACATATAATTTCTGTTAAACCTTTATGACAAATTAATATCAATCAAGTATATATTTTGTAAAAAGATATTTCAAGGATATTTAAAAATGATAATGAAAAGCTGTATTTATGTATATAAAATATGATAAAAACATGAAACATTTAAATGGATTCAATTTTGGGTAATAAAAAGGTCATAATGTAACATAAATATAATAGTGTAACAATTACGGATATATAACATATAAGATGGTCACATAGGTCACAGACTATAACATAATAGAATTTAAACATATAATGTATAAAAGTTCTTTTGATACTGTTACTAATATGCGTATACTTGAAAAATAATGGCTCTGGCTAAATAAGTTTTTTGAAGTTAATTACTAAATTTTTAAAAAGTTTGGCCATTTTGAAAAAAGAAAATAAAAAAGTAATAATAATAAATAAACTGTTAAGTATTAAATGTAAAGAAAAAAAAAGTTAAAAAAGATTGTTTTTGCATTGTTTGTTACTTTGTTTAGTTGTACTTTCTGTTGTGCTGAAGTTGAATTAATGTTTTTTTGTTTGCCAAGTATGGTAAATTTGTGTCTGGTGTCAGCTTTTTTTATTTTAGTATTTTTGTTTAATTTGAGATTTGTTATTGAAGTATTTTTGTTTTTTTTTGACATTTTTTAAAAAAAATTTTAATTATTATTATTATTGATAATAATTATACATAATTAGATCTGCTTTAAATATTTACTTTAACTTTAATTAAATTTGTAGCATTATCATTTGTAAATATCCTTGAAATATCTTTTTACAAAATATATATTTGATTGATATTAATTTTTCATTAAGGTTCAGAAATTTCATGTATATAATATAATAATATATATATATATATATATATATATATATATATATATATATATATATATATATATATATATATATATATATATATATATATATATATATATATATATATATATATATATAAATTTTATTATTAAACTCTGATATTAATTAAACATGAGATGATTTTTTGAGTTACAATATATAAATAACTATATTCATATTAACATATAAATGTAATATGAGTCTAAAATATAATATAGAACTAAATTATAATATAAAACTAGAAAAAAGAATGAAAAATTTAAACACATTTTGAGATCAAATATTGAGCAACAAGCTGAAAGTTTTCTATTTACTGCTACTTATATTTTATTGTTAAGTAACATATATTAGAGCTATGTTTTTTACTATAAATATTAAAACTTCTATATACTATATAATATACTGCAACTCAAAAAATCATTTCATGTTTAATTAATAATATTAGAGTTAAATATTAATATATATATATATATATATATATATATATATATATATATATATATATATATATATATATATATATATATATATATATATCCGTTATTGTATTATTTTGAATTTGAAAATGAAAATTTTTAAGGAACTGTTCATTAATGATATTTAAAAATTAAAATTGCTTTAACTTTAGATCATGATAAACAATGACATAATCTTAAGTGTAAATCTTTTTATAAATAAAATTCAATCTTCAAAGCGATGGTGAAAAAAAGGTACTACTATTTTAATAAAAATACTTGTTAGACTCACGTCGATACAATTACGACAAAAATTATGACTAAAAAGCCTGGAGCCGAAGGTTAAGGGATTTAGGTGGAACCTAGGCTAACTTTAAAAAAAAACTCCACGGCTATCAAGCATAATAAGTAATTTGCAATATAGCTATTTAGTTTATTTTTTAATTTTTGAAGAATCGGTTTAAATAAATCAGACCTGCGCACAGATAGTTATTAAAATTACACATAAAAAACATCTTTAAGCAATACTACAATATTATATATTTTACCATATTTATACATAAATTTGAGTTAAACAATGACTATAAGATTTATTAAAATATTCGAGTAAAATGCAAGTTAGTAGAATATTTTTTTGTTTAAACAGGTAAAAACGGCCATTTTGATAGCGAGTTACACTTTTTCTGAATAGAGCATGCGTAATTAAAAATTTTAACACGAAAGCAGGCTTTTTATTATTTTTTTAAGGGCGCCACGAGAAAGCGTCAAAACGATAAAGGGAACACTTATTGGCGATCATTATCTATATACAAAACCGCCGCGATGGGATGGGAGTGGGGAGGTCACTGGGTACTTTATATCCTGGCGCAGGATTAAAAGGAGTGCACAATGACAGAATTTTGTTTTTACGTTATTAAAATAGATTGGTAAGGCATTAATGATTTTGTTTGTTTAGCTTCTTATATCACGTTATTATAGTAAAGTAACTTGGTTACCCGATTAGCCTTCTTTTAACTAAATGCCAGTAGTTTATATGCCAAAAATAGATCATTAAAACACACACATGCACACACATATGTGTGTATATATATATATATATATATATATATATATATATATATATATATATATATATATATATATATATATATATATATATATATATATATATATATATATATATATATATATATATATATATATATATAATAAATGAATATATTGTATTCACTACCATTCATAATTATTCGAATGACTTTAACTTTTTTTTAAAAATGCTATTTTTTATTTAACTATTTTAATGTTTATTTTGAACTATTAAATAATTTAAAAAACATAAAAGTATTTTGATTGAAATATTTTGATAAATATCATAAGAGTTTTAAAAATGCTAAAGTGAGCAAAACTTTATAAAAATGGACCATCAATGACTGTAAATGTTGACCGACGTATTGAAGTTTAAAATCTTTGATTTCAAGAGAAGATTGTTTGTCTGAAAAAAAATTGTTAAGTATATGATAAAATAGTGGTATTATCGACTGTAAAACATGGTGGATGTGGTGTTAAGATGTGGGGCTGTTCGGAATTGGGGGTGATCGGAATGCTGCAGATGACATTGTAAAAACGAAATAATAAAAAAGTAGTTTACTTTGACATTTAAAAAGTCATGAAAATTTTATTTTGAAAATTTCATGAAAATTTAAAAAAAACCTTTAGAAAATTGGGTTAATGGGAAGCTATTGTTATTTTTAGAAGAAAATGACTTAAAGCTTATATGTAAAACATATTCTTCAGAACATTGTATAAATTATATGACTGAGTTCGAGAATGATCAAATATTGAATAGAACAACTTAGTTTCCCCAATCACAAGATCTCTACTCTATCGGATCTTTATGAGAGGAATTAAAAGTATGTCAAAAACTAATACCTAATGATGTATGTATACCTAATGATGTATGTATGCCTAATGATGTATGTATACCTAATGATGTATGTATACCTAATGATGTATGTATACCTAATGATGTATGTATACCTAATGATGTATGTATACCTAATGATGTATGTATACCTAATGATGTATGTATACCTAATGATGTATGTATACCTAATGATGTATGTATACCTAATGATGTATAAAATGTGGAAAAAGCTTATTAGTTAGTGGCATAAAATTGACTTTGAAAAATTGGATAAGTCGATAAGTAGAAAGCTATGTATATGTATGGTGGTTATTGCTGGTAAGGGTGATTAAAAGGCAAGTAAATTATAAACTAATCTAATTAGACCTTTAATTTTTTTTTTGTAAACCTAATAAAAAGGAAGAAAACACATAATTCAGATAGATTTTGTTTTCAGTTTTTTCCTAATAGTAAGTAAAACTTTGATATCTTATATCGAAAAGTATGAATATTTATGTACGGTAGTAAAAATATATATACAGGGTGCGTCAGCTATTTGAGAACATCGCGTAATGTCATTTGTTTATGTTACATTAATTTTTTTATTTGTTTGTTTTGTTTATGTAATGTGTATATTCAAATAGTATTCAATGTGGTTAAAATACATTTCATGCTTGGAGTTTAAAGATTTTTTTTAGATTTGCTAAATATCATAATAACTATATAAATTTGTTACATTCGAGTCAATACTTATATTTTTCTTTTTGAATTAATCAAACAAAGTAAGTAAAGACTATTATTATATAATATTATAAAATGTACAATTTTATAAACTTGTGCAACAATATTCTCTTTTTTTTTTTCTCTTTTTTTTTATAAAAATTATTATTTTTTTTATTAATAATAATTATCAAATAAAAATGATTGATCAAAGTTTCTTGACTACGTACAAAACAACAAATATTGAGTTTCAAGAAAAAGATATTCTGGCTCTGAAGGCAAAAAAACAAAAACAAAGGCTTTTATTTACATTTCGAAGAAGTGTTTGCAGAGCAATCTTTTCTTAACAAGAAAGAAAATTTAAGATAAGTAATGCCTATTATTTATGTTAGAGTTCTTGAAATGAATTTATCAAAAAGAGCGGAGGAATTGTCCACGGTGACATCATTTAAGAGCTCATATGGCCATTTACTACTCCATTCTCGTTAACTGAGCAAATCACTTTAGTTCACCGATTTGTCTACTATGATGTTGATAAAAGATGTGTAGTTAATAAAAGTTTTCTCAAAGTATTAAATGAAGTAAAATCTCTAGAAAATTGAATTTAGTATGTTTACATCGTTTGTTTGAATTCATCATTATGACAACCATTTGGTTCAAATCTCTTTAAGCAATAAACTGTCAGTGTTTTGCTTTAATCAAAAAATATTTCCTTAGATGATGAGATGAAGCTTAAGATGACTCTATTGAGCATCTTAGTTTAATTTTTGTTCAGTTTCTCAAAAAAAAAAAACTTGATTTAATTTTGCTCAGTTTTTAATAAAAAATAGCAGCCTCCAAGTAAAATAGATCCCTTCGGCCTTGGGGAGGTGAATTCAGTAAAACAAAGTTCAATTCTTTTACGGTTTGGATTGGTAATCAAACTTTTCTGGATAAACTAAATATGGAACGCTGGTTAAATTATGACCCCAGGCATCATAAAAAATTGCGGTGGGCCTATATATATATATATATATATATATATATATATATATATATATATATATATATATATATATATATATATATATATATATATATATATATATATACACACACACATATGATGACCAGTTTAGTCACATTTAAAGCCTTTTTAATAACTTGATAAAACCTAAAAGTAAATATACATAGAAATAGGTCAAAAAGCAGTAAGCGAAGCAACATAGTGGTAAATAATAGATATGAAGGATGGCTCTGTGATCTGCAATAGAGAAATAGAAAAAAAAATTGAAAATTTCAGAGAATTGTGTCAGATATACACTGAGGGCATTTAAAACAACAGGTGTCATCCAACACCATGCAGGATCAGGAGGGTTAAAAAAACTACTGAACGCAAAAATAGTCTTATATATTTCGTCAAGTTAAAGCCAATGCGATGTTAAGTTGTCAAATACAGTTAATAACATTTTACTGAAAAAAAAAAAAATTGGTGTTTATGCAAATGTTAGAAAATCTATGTTGACGGCCAGAGATCTGCTCACAAGATTTAGGTGGTGTAGGGAGAAAATTGGGTTATCTTTGGAGAAGTGAAAGCAAGTTATTTTTAGTAATGAAAGTAACTTTAAAGTAATAAATAGAAAAAGCAAAGTTCTCGTAAAAAGATTTAAATCAGAAAATTTTAACGAAGTAGGAGTGTGTAATATCTATACAGGTTGAATCAATCAGCATACATATATAGAGACGCTAGAGAACTGCATGGTTCCATCAGTGGGCATGCTGATTGTTCGAATCGAATGGTGGCAATTTCAACAAGACTTGGCGCCTGCCTGCACAGCTCGTAAAATAAAAGCATAAATGAAAAAAAAAATAAAGAAAATTTAATGTCCTGGCCAGCTCGATCACCAGAATTGAACTCAATCGAACCTATTTGGGCTTGGATGGACAAAGAACTAGTTATGGTGCAAATACGATCGATAAATAGCCTAAAGCAAGAATTAAATACCATTAGAGAAGAGTTCAAAACGAAATTTGCAACAATCTTGTATAATTGATGTAAAAAAAATGTACTGCTTGCAAAAAAGCTTGTGGATATTTTAAATACTAGCTTAGATGTTTATTGTACCAATAAATTGCCTCCAGTATGCTGCACATTTTATTGGACTTGGATCAATTGATTGACAAGGTATTTATTTCTCAACCATTTGTTTTACTTCTTCCATGCTTACTGACAGGTCAATTTTACGAACGAAGTACAATGTTTTCTTCACATGTTTATATGTGTTGTATCATCTTTTCTTAACCAACAAGCGTCTTTGATTATATTGCGTGATTGTCGATCAATCTTGACAATCTAATATCTACCCAAATTGTTGCGTAGTTTGTCATTACGTGTTTTTTTAACTTTATCATTCAGCATTGTTTCCAGGTAATTGCACTTTATTTTTTCATCTCATGTTTTTGTCAGAGCGTTTGTTGTTCTTTTAACACACGACTAATCTACACGCAACCAACCACAAACTGGAAGATTTTCTGTCATTTTTCCGCATAAAGAGAAGATGTTACTTCTTGTTAGTGAATTCGGAATTTCACCAAAATCATTATTTCATCTCCAACACAACTATTTATTTTTCATTCCGACCTGCGAACCAACAACTCTTATTCCTTCGGATACGCGGACCAACGGCTTACAATGTAGCCCATACATTTCCAAATGATCAAATACTCCCTTCAATTTCTTTTTCGTAATTGTGTTTTACGCCAGCAGTGTATTCAACAATCTTATACTAGAGTTTCAAGTTGAGAATTATTATTCCGTTTCCACGCAATTAATGATTCTCAATTTTGTTTCTCAAACGAAGCTGTGAAATCCCGAACTATTATATTCATGGTACTGATATCTATTGGCATATTACTTCTTAGTCCAAGTAAACATGATTCGTTTGTTCTTATAAAACAAACATTGCAAGTTGCAGATATTAATACTCCACCAAAAGTTTTTATATTATACTCCACCAAAAGCTATAATTCCATTTATACCCATCAAGAAACAATAACCAAGTGATTTGAAGACAATTAACACGAGTAACGCAAAATATCGCTTGTCTCCCGTCTTCGACCTGACTTGTTTCGATTATAATTTTTTCGTAGATGACAATCTCTTGCAAAATGATTGGGAAGTTTACACTTATAGCAAACTGATTATGTTTGATCTTCAATTGACCTCAGCTCAGCACGTCTTCTTGTTGCAACAGCAAAATTGTTGTTCGTTCCATCGTTTCGTTTTTCAATCTTTGACTTTGAATTAAATTAACTTTAAATCAATTTTAGTCACCATTTTCGCCAAAATAGCGTGTTGTTTTATATTAAAAACTACTTTATAAGTTAAGCGTAAAACGTCTCACGTACCTTAATGCAGATCAACATAATTTATATACAAACTAATTCTGTTGATGTTTTTAAATATGTCTTTATTTATAGACAATATAACATATATATATATATATATATATATATATATATATATATACATATATATATATATATATATATATATATATATATATATATATATATATATATATATATATATATATATATATATATATATATATATATACACACACGTAGAAACAGTGTGTGTGTGTGTGTGGGGGGGGGGGGGATAGCCTTATGTCCCCCCCAAACAAAAATTTTTGTTTTTTGCATTCAAATTCTGATTCTGGTTGCCTTAGTAGGATCTACGCAGGGCAGCGCCAGCATTTTTTGTCTTTGAGATAGCTAACTTCCAGACATGGAGCAAACTCCAAAACATTAATATATATATATACTAATGTCAAATAAGGATACTTTGCAAAAAAATTGCGACGATTGGAGCTTGGGAACAAAAAAAGTATAATATTAAATATTTTAATCTAAAGTATTAAAAAAAATGTACTCGTAGCATTTTAAACAGCAAAGGTAAAAGATAAAAACCAAGCTTCACAATTAAAAACAAAGAAATTAGAAAAAATTTGTTTAAAGTCAAAAAGTTTTTAAAATGTCTTTTTAAAAACGTTAAAAATTATTTTTAAAGAAAGTTTAGTTATTTAAAGTCTTCTTTTGTATTTTCTGTAAAGATTTGTTTTTAAAAACACAAAGTGACTTAGTGTTTCTCAAAAAATCGTTTTTAATGTATTTATTTTATTTATATTTATTCTTTCAGATTTCAGCGTAAGTACTCAGCTAAATTTAAAGCAATGAAGAGAGTTCCACCCGGTGAAGAAAAAATTAAAAAAGCTGTAAAAAATGGTGGAAGCTTCAAAGCGTACTCTTAGCAGTTTGGAATAAATTTCATGACATTGAAGAGGTTATGCAGAAAAAACATAACACCTCTCCCAGGGTTCAAGGTACGGCGAGTTTTTTCAACTTATCAGGAAAAAGAACTTGGTATCTTTTTGGAAGAAATGTCTACAACGTATTACGATCTAACTGTGGTACAACTGCGCAAATTAGCATACTCTTATGCTGCAGCAAACAAGACACCATATCCCCACACATGGGATAAAACCAAGCAAGCTATCCGCGACTGGTACAGAGGTTTCTTGATAGAAACCCTAACTGGCATTGAGAACACCAGAAGCCAAAAGCTTGGCACAAAACACAGCTTTCAATTGTCACACAGTTGGTGAATTTTTTACTAAATTATAAAATGTTTATACGTGGTACAAGTTTCTTCCCGAATGTAAATGAAATATTGACGAAACTGGCCGTACTACAGTACACAAGCCTTATACTGTACGAGAGTTGCTGTGACAGGGTTGATGCAGGTAGGCAAAGTTACATCTGCAGAACAAGGCGAACTGATTACTGTGTGTGCTCGCATAAATTCTGCCGCTGGTCACATGCCTCTTTTTATGATATTTCCTAGAAAAAACCGGCAGGATCGGTTTCTAGGCCATGTAACTCCTGGCAGCAATGAAACAACATATCTCAATGGATGGATGACCTGCTCTAGTTTTCTAAACTTTTTGATAAACTTTGTCCTTTTTGCTTAACTGAGCTTAGAAAGAAAGCATTTAATTATTATGGACAACCACGAGAGCCACTGCTCAGTGGAGGCTGTAAATTATGCAAGAGACAACGGCATCAATTTTTTTACAAATCTGCCGCACACTTTTCATAAGCGGCAGCCTTTGAACCACGCTGTTTTTGGTCCACTGAAGACTTACTTCTCCCAAGCAGCTTCCAATTTCATGATCAAATTCCCTGGAAGAAGCGTTAAACTAAACGACTCTGAACTTGCTGAACTGCTCGGAGATGCGTTCCGTCAAGCCATGGCTCCTACAAACATCATTAGTGGGTTCAAAGCATCTGGAATATGGCCGATAAATCCAAGCGTATTTTCTGACGACAATTTTATGACCAGCGCTGTCACGGATTGTCTAGACCCAGCTTTGATTCAATAATCTGTTTGTGATCCAATGTGGTTAACACCTATTACTAGTAAATCAGTATCTATGGAACCAATGTTGTATGGTTCCATGAAACGCTCCACTTAAACATCGGATATAATATCTGTGAAAAATTTTTCTCCTGAAGATATTATGCCCTATCCCAAAGCGAATCCTTGTTTCCAATCTTCTCGAGGTAGAAAACGGGGGCGCTCTTGTATCCTAACTGATACCCCTGAAAAAGTAGAAATTGAAGAATTGAAGAAAAATTTGCTTGTGCAAAGATAGCTAAGAAAACCGCAAATAAGAAATGAAAAAAAGCTTTAAAAACTTAGAAACAGAGAACTTTTCAATTCAACTGATGAAAAGGATTATATTTCCAGCCATCCGGTTATTTTTGTTTATGTCTTAAACAAAAAACCCTGAAAATTAAATTCTTAAGGAGGACGGCACTGGTGGTTTAATAAGATCCTCTTTGTTCACATCTCTCAGATAAAATTGTGCGAGTTCTCAAGCTTTATTTTGAATGGAAAGATCATCATTATTCAACCAGATGAATAAAAAATAATGTCAACCATACTGCTTGCTTGATGATAACCATTTTTGTAAGGCTCTTGCTTGGCTTAGTTGATCACTGGTCAGATCCAAGTTTTCCATGGCAATTTTAAAAGCTGACAATATTTCTCTCTTTTGGCAAGTAGTTTGACTGCGTCGGTACGAGAGCTTCATCTCGTCATAGAAAGTCTATGCAGTAAAACTCCTATCACTTCAGTGAGGATCTTCCATCGGACACAATTTGCACTAAAAAGTCTGTATAAAATAATTTGATCTCAATGGCTGATTCAACTGCAAGCACACTAGTCAAATTCAGATCATATTGTATTGTTTCACCTGCAAACATAATTGTATATAATAATTATAATTAAATTATTACGATAATTATATAAATAATTAAAATTGATATTGAGAGAGCCTTATAATAAATTACCTAGAAAAGCTAAATTCCTAGAAGCTAAGAAAAGAGTACATCCAAAGATCCACGAAGAAATGCCCTCTATTTAACTGTCTCAGAATTGATTCGCTTCTGAAGCTCTGGATCTATACCAGTAGAGCTGGTAAAACGAAAATGGGTTATGGGTTCATGGGTTCAATCATTACATTGTGAAAAAAAAAACAACCAAAAGTGAATTTGCCCCCTTTGCTCCCTCTCTTGAAGGCCCTGATTTTACCAAGGCACGCGGACAAAGGGGCAAACGACCCTCTATAAAAAATGGCAGCCTATTTACCAGTTTAAACAAAAAATAAAAAATTCAATAAAGTACCAAATTAATTGGCATCTAATAACTCTACGACCAACCAAGTAGTCAGGGTTTTATTAATAGTAATTTTTAATTTTAGAATAATAGCTGCATTACCTTGTTCATAATCGGATATTCATAATTTTATTCCAAAAATGGTTGTAAAAATTCTGTTAAAAAAGCCACACGCCACCAACAGTGTTAATGAACTTTTGAGTCCAAAAGTGCTATCGTCCCCTTCAAATTCAAGTCAAGAACATGAATATCTCAGAAACTATTTTTTTATTTAAAATTTAATAGTTTATTCATTAATATTGTAGAAAAAGCAGGTCCTCGGTGTAGTTAAGGCAATTTTAAAATATTATAGCGTCTGTATGATGTTGTGTTGACTACGGCATACTTCCGTTAAATGATCAAGCCTGGGAATTTTAAAAAGACGAAAAAAATTTAAATGATAAATTTTGCGGTATCAAATTATTAATGTTTATAGCGAAAAAAAAACCAGACGGAAGACTCTTTTTTTTTTTAAAAAAAATCATCTTAAAATCACAATTGTTTGTGAAAATTTGAATAAGATTATAAATAAATACGTAGTTTAGGTGAAATGAACATCATAGTTTATTAATATGATCTGTTCTAATTGTTTATTGGCAATTATTCTTAATTATAAACTCTTTCTTGTTCGGAATTCTAGAAGTTTTTGTGAAAATTAATAGAAATATTGTATCTTGACAACTATATGTAGTTAATATACGAAAGAACCGATTAGAACCCTGATCTATAGTGGGTTTTGGCACTTTTTCAAAAGATTATAACTAAGTTCATGTTCATGTAACGCCGATGCGAAATTGATCTAAAGAACCCAAAATGGTGTTCTTTAATTTCGTTATTAAGGGTAGTAAAAAGGTTTTGAAAATTAATATAAAAATATAAAAAAAACCTGAAACAAAAAAGAAGTTATAACATCTAAAGCTCTTATTTGGGCATAATACGCTGATAAAATCAAGCTAATTTCAAATAAAAGAATTCGAATAATTTGTAAATTGGCTTACCTACACCGAGTAGAAGAATAAATAAAAAATCTTTTTTCATTGTGATCAAAGTTCAACATTTTTACCCCGTAGACTATTATTTATGACTGTAACAGGTCTATATCTGCTATTTTATTTTTACTAGGGGACCTCAACCATTTAGCTTTTAATTTTAAGTTTTTTTAATTTATGCTTGAATTTTAAACTTATAAGCTTAAATCTCAAATATTACTCAAGTTACTTATGTTCTTGTAACTGCATGCTTTTTGTATTTTTTTGCATACTCCGCAGCTTTGGACGTATGTCTTTTGTACTCTTTTAGCTTGATAACCACTATCCAAAAAAAGTTCTTATCTTTAAGTAAAAGGAATATTCTGGAAAGTAAAAATAGTAGGATACTACAGCCTATAAATATTATTAACATAAATTGATATTATTAATATAAATAATATTAATATAAATACTACTAGGTAAATTTTTGGAGAAAACTTGAGGTTTATGTTTGCGTAATTATTTGTTTAGTTTATGTAATGTAAGTTTATGTAAATATGTTTATGTAAGTTTATAAAGTTTTTGTAAATATGTAGTTGTTTATGTTTATGTAACTATGTGATCTTTATGTTTATTTATTTATTCTCTTCATCTCCCAAATTATAGGTAAAAAAAACAAACAAAGTGTATAATAATATATATATATATAGCTTTATAAAACTAATAGTTTATGCCATTAGTCTGAAATCTAATTTAGATTTTTTTTGGTATATCTTCATCCATTAAGTTTTAAAATATGATTCTTTGTTTTCCAATATTCCAGAATATAACTTATGGACTAATTAATAACCATGTTTAGGTTATGAGATGAGCAATGCATATACAGGGGCAGTAGTCATTAAATCTCTAAATAGTTTTTTAATCCAACCTTTTTAACCGCTCATTACTCTAGCTTCATCAAAGCATTAGACTTGCTTCTTCTTCAGATAGCATTGGACTTGCTTCTTCTTCTTGCTTAGTCAACCAATCACTCACCGGTTCTGTTAATCTTACAACAGTTGTATCTGTTGCATCGAGAAATCCAAGGAATGATTTTTATGTTGCAGTTTTTAGAATTCAAATATATCAAACATATGACTATGGAGTAACCCTAACCCTGACTTATGAAAACGTGATCAACTCGCCTATCTTTTGCAAAGAACGGACAATTCTCCATTTTTGTGATTAAATGACTTTCGACTGCTTTTAACATGTCAAAAATGAACTTATTTTAAGTTTTAAGACTGAGCTTGTGGAGCGGGCAGGCAAAAGTGTAACCTCTCGCAAAATTGGGTCAAATTTAGCTTGCATAGAAACCAAACCCAAAAAATTTTCTCCTTTACATTCACTCTTTGATATTATTTTGCGGTGTCCTCAAAAAGGACATAATATAATGTTAATGACGAAACTTTTTTCCAAATCAGTTAAAAAAAAGACCAAAGAATTAAAGAACAAAAAATATTTTGCTTACCTGGTATATCAAATTCTTTGAAAAATTTTGAAGTTTAAAACGCACTAACTTCCGGCAAACATTATTGTAGTGGACCTATATTAGTATTTTGAATGGTTTATTGGAGTTTTGCTTGTCGGTTACTTAGTGGACTATCAGTAGCATTCGCTAAAAGTGGCCAGCTAGTAACTTACCAACATGTGATATAGTGGCTAGTCATTGGCTAGCCCCTTTTAGTGGCTGTCAGTTATAAACCACTAAGTAACCGGTGAGAAAAATAACAGTGGACCGAACAAAATGCTTATATAGGTCCACTGAAAATCTGCTTTAAAATGTTCTGGACGGCCGTGGGACAGTGGTTAGAGGGCTTGCTTTAGAAGCAGGAGATCCAGGTTCGAAACGAACGCTGGACATATATTTGCGTCACGGTAAGGAAGGAGGCGCGAACTTCCTAGTTAAATGCATACAAGACCGTTATGTATTCTTGGGGCACCTAAATAAAAAAAAACTTAATAAACTATTTGAATTTTCAATAAAAAACAACTAAATTCCAATTCAATTAAATCAAATTTTCATTCTTTCGATTTGTTTTGCTAATAAAATTAGTCAGATTAAGTCAAATTTTCCCGTGAAAGGATCTAGGGATCCTTTTGATGCTTGCACGGGGTTAATTTTTGTTTAAAAATCTCCCGATTGCCAGTTTGCGCGTGTTTTCAGTCACATAGTAAGTGGAAACCATGTGAAAATAACAGTTAAATTTTAATAGACCAATCAATATCAAAAGTTTTTGCGAGTGGTTTCTATCGGTAAAGACATTTTGCGCTAAACTTAAATTTGATTTATAAGAAATCAAGATATAGTTAAAAAAATTCTTTTTAAACTATATCTTGAGATTATACTTTAACACAATAACATAATATCTACTTGATATTTGCAGAAAAAATAATAAAAAGATGGACACTACAATTATAATTGCATTTCTGAATAAGAATTAATTATTAAAAAACTAAAAATGTAAAATAAATGTATATGTAAAATAATTATTTAAACTTAAAATTTTGTAAAACGCCAAAATTAAACAATCTTTAAATATGATTTATAGAAATTATTAAATATAAGTAATCTAATTAGTAAATAAAATAATTGGAAAATTCTTCTTAAAAAATGCTGCTATGAAAGTTATTTTAAATTGATTTATAGCTAAAGGTTCTTTTGATTTCGTAGCAGGAAAGTAAGTCATCAAATACAGCCTGCCAATACCTAAAAACAAAAATAAAAAATTTCTGTCCTATCAATTTATCATACATGTTCTACTTTCATTCAATTTGTAAACTCTATTTCATAAATCTACACACACTGTAATTTGCATAGCTTGTTGAACAGCCTAGCTTTAGATATGTTGTGGATTAAATAGCTAACCTTAACTTAATCTTAATCCAATAGAATAATTTATTCTTAAACCAATATAATAACTTAACCTTAAACCAATAGAACTACTATATACATCTACACCTTAATTTACTTATTGATGTTTTTATAACAGGCAATATTTATGAAAACTAATAGAAATAAAATGTTTTCATATTTTGAATATCTTATCTTTTTATAGGTTATATGAAAATATCTTGAAATGATATAAAGAAAATCCAAATCTAAAAAAAACATATTAATTAGTTTGAACAAATATAATTTCTGAAATCAAGATATAAGCAAAATGCAAATAGATTTTCAGAAATAAATTGAAACCAAAAAATTTGTTGCTTGAACATTCTTTTTGATGTTTGCCAGCACAAATTTTTTTATAAACAGCCATAAAACTGAGCAGCCTTGCAAGTCATTACATCTGTGATACCTATTTTGAAATTCACAATACTTGAAGTAATCTTTTTGTGACATACAAATCCGGAGTCCTTTTGGGACTCCACATCCCTGCTTGGATCATGGCTTTACTTAGATAACCTTAACACAAACATCAAGGTTTTTAATAATCTGATACCTTGTATCAGATTACTATAACCTCATACAAAGTATATCTGATACCTTGTATCAGATGTTTATCAACTTTGAAAAACAAACTGCAAATTGTTTTTGTTTTTGAACATGCAACATATAAATGGATTTTAATGAATATAAATGAGAGAAACACAGTTTTTTAAGATATACACCAACATTTGTATGAAAAAATATTAACATAAAACATTTAAATCTGTAAAAATAGAAAATTTGTGAATGCTTCAGTTCTTTACTTATATAATGTAACATATTCAAATAGTCGTTTGAATATACTAATTATAATTCTTAAAACAATTTTTTGTAGTTGTTTATACTTTTTATTCACAGTAGTACCAGTCTTTACGTTCCTGGAGGTCTTTCAATAAGAAAACTGTTGTAATTAATAATAAACTTCGATAATCAAAATGTTTATCAATTTAATAATAACTTAATAATAAGTTAATAACATGTGACCAAGTAAAAAATTTATCCTTCATAAAAATATTTAATGAAGTTACAATACAAGTATACAAAAAAAATTGCAGAATAAAATCCAGACAATTTTAAAATTTAATGAACCTAACTTTGAAATTCATGAATACGAAATAAAACAGAAAACAAAAGAAAAATATAAAAGTAAAAATAATATTTAATATAAACAATTATGAAGATCTAATAATAAAAAGATAAAACTTGGAACTTCAAAAACTTTCAAGCATTTTTCTCACAAAGCCTGTTTACCTCAGCCAAATAAAATAAAAAGTAATATTTAGTGTGTTAAATTACCCTAATAACACAATAATGTAGAATAAATATAAACTTACTTCATAAAATGATCTGATTACTTTCTTGGTTAAACACGGACAGTACTGATGTGTAACCAGTCACATGTTGCAAGTTAAGATATAAACATTTTTTCATACTGTTTTATATATATACTATTTATACTTAACTAATAAATATTATTTTTATGAAATATATTTTATCAACTATAAAATTAAAAAAAAATTTTTTTAAATGTCTAGTGACAAATAAATAAAAAATTGTATAACATTTACATTTTAACATTCAAGATAAAGCCTTAAAAATAGTTTTTTTTTTTTAATCAAATAAAAAAATATTTTTTAAAAATGGCTGCCAATTTTTTGAAAATTAGTTAAAAAGTCACATAGAAACATCAGAGATAAACTCATACTTATCTTTTACTTCATTTATAAAAAAATTCGCAAATGGTCCTTAGTGTGTTAGGTCCATACTTAGTTAGAGATTTTAAAGTTAATTCCTTATTTTAGGTTTTAAGACTTTTTGAAAATCAAAAATGTCAATTGTTACAAAAAAAAAAGAAGATATCTCAAGATATATTTATCAACTTTCAAAATCTTTAGCTAAAAAGAAAGATATTAATGTAAGTATCAATTTCAAATGTAAAACTGTGTGTATAGAAGAGGTAACATTTGGTTTATCAAGCATCTTTATGTAGACTTATTTATTATGATTAAAATAATACGAAAAATGTGTAAAAATACATATTTTCTTGCATGAACAAAAAATAACTCCTATTTCAACATATTAACACATTAAAACATTCAGTTTTTAACCAATTCCTTTTAACCAATTAGGCCACGGACCTTCGTTACTTAACTGCATATTTAAGTGTAGACTGAACCAAACATAAAAATTTCTTTCTTTATTTTTTATTTAAATATTAATATATTTAAATAAAAAATAAAGAAAGAAATTTTTATTATCATTATTAACTGCAACCAACTTTGGATAACTTTTTCAGAATTAACTGCATCCAACTAGGGCCGGCGCCAGAGTTTTTGGCGCCCTGGGCGAATCTGACATACTGCGCCCCCACCCCCTCCACCACCCTCCTTCAACTTACTTTCACATTTGTGTTTACATCCAGATGAATAAATGCATAATCATAAATAAACGTATATTCGTGTAACTTTATAATGTATTAATAAATAATTTCAAAACTACACTTTTTGTGATTTTGTTTTTGCAAATGTAGAAACAAGTTCCGTCAGTTCAATGTTTCCAGCAATATCATGTTCACTTGACAGAGTAGCTAATCCAGCAAGTCTTTCTTGCTGCATAGACGTTCTCAAATATGTTTTTGTCAGCTTGAGTTTTGAGAATCTTTTCTCACCGCTTGCCACGGAACTAGAAGTGTCAAGAGGATTTATAAAGCTATAACAGTGTTGGGGACACAATCTGTTAGATTATTTTTTTATACAAAAATTAGTAAATACAGTCGCAATTGATTTCAGTTCACTACATAGATCAACTGCATGGATATCTTTGGAGTCTCCATATTGCAAAGCTTTCTCAAGATTCAAGCAATGTTCCATAACATCTTTGTTAGTTACACTCTGTAAACAGTGAACATCACAGACAAAACCAAACAACAAACTTATTGTTTACATAAGAGTAAATTTTTCTTCAACCAATTGTATTGCCGTGTCAAGAATAGCAAAGTTAAAGTTAACTTTGAATTTTTCTACCTATTTAAAACTAGAAATAGCGTTTGCTATAAATTGCTTAATGATAGTTTCAGTTATACGTGGGTCCAAGTGGGTCCATAAGTGGGTCAAATAAATCTAAAAATTCCACAAATTTCAGAAAGTTTCCATTACCAGCAATATTCAGTTTCTCATGTGTTCCACGAAAAGCAAGATTTTGTATACCAAGAACTCTAACTAAAGCTATCCACCGCTTCAAGATTTGCTGCCAATACTGTCTTTCTTTTTTAACAAGACGCAAGTGTTCGGCATCAACTGTTTTATTGTTTCGCAGTCGCAGTTCGAACTCTTTCCATGACTGAAAATGTGCTAGATGTTCACTGCTTTTCTCATTCCCTGACAGAATTGCGGACATGTTTTTTCAATCATGTAAACCATTGGAAGAAAGAGATGACGCACCTGTTGTGCAATTGGTTAACAGTTTGCAGCAGAAGCAATACACATAGTCATTACTTACAGAATACTGCAGCCAATGTCTGCGAACTTCATCTCAATTGACAAGCCGGCGGTTGTAATAGTTTTTTGAAAATTTTGTTTGCATACTGTTCTTAGGAAAGTCAAACTGATCGACTTGTTTTGGTCTATGTTTGATCAAAAGTTGGCGCATTTCATCATCAAATATGATTCAAGTAGCTGTATCACAATAGTTAGCATATAGACCAGAGAATTTATCGATTTTATGCGCTTCAGATTCTTTGTGTGTTTCGTGTATTACATTATGTAACTCAAACTCTTCTGATACTTTCATCTCATCGACTTCCTTGGCTGCTTCAATTTGATTGTTTAACTCGTCTGTGCCATTTTCATTTCTCTGCGGCGAACATAGATACTTTAACAGCGAAACAACCTGTTTTGTTACAAACGCTTCGTTCGCAGCCCGTAGTTTGCGAAATTGCGCACCTGGCAATTTTTTTCTTTCTGCCATCGTGGATTGAAATATCGAAGGAAACTGCTAAATATGATGAAAATGATCACCTCGTGCATCTTTAATATCTTTAAATTAAAATATTATTTTAACTTCTTTATAAATGTTTTAAAGTTACATTTCAAAACTTTTAAAGCTCCATAAATATAAATAATAACACTCTATTAGTATAAAAACACAATATAAATCAGTTAATTTGTTACTATACTACTTCGTAATTGCTATTTATTTAAATTCTTACTATTTCTAAATTAACACGCCAGTAAAAACAATTTTCACAATAAAGTTAAACGTGCTAAAACTTTCTTTAAATGAGTAAGGAAAACTTTGCACTGTATTAATTTCTACAAAATTTGATTCTGCATAAAAAGTATTTTAAAAAATTACGTCAAATAAAACAAAAGTATCAAAAGTATGTATTCTTTTGTTTTATTTGACGATTTTGTTTTACTCTTTCAAATCAATTTAATTCAAAAAAGACTTAAAAAAGATTTTGGCAATGCTTTTAATATATATTTATTTTTTATGCAGCTAGTTTTAGTGCCGCCCTAGAAAACTTGCCGCCCTAGGCGGCCGCCTAGTTCGCCAAGCGGTTAAACCGGTGTAGTAGGCAGGATTGACTTAACGGTAGCGTAAACTGTACAGTTAGCCGTACCGAAAGGTAACAAACACTGTACAGTACTCACTGCCTAGGTGAAAATCACTGTACAGTAATTCCTACCGGCCAGGCACCAAACACTTAACTTAGGTAACATGTACTAACGGCAAAGAAAACGTGTTTGAAGAAAATATCAATATTTTTTGTATAAAATTATTTATTTCTCATAAACTGAAAATTAGATTTTATTATTTTATAACACGATTTAGGCTAAAAAATATTTCTAATTTGCAAAAGGAGTTTTTTGTTTTGGGCAATTGCAATATCTTTTTTATTTGAAGTTTGAACTGAGCGAAACCAGTTTTTAACATAAAACCTTATTTTTGGGCATCGATTCAATCCCCTTTTAATCCAGGAAATTATAACTAAGTATATACATTTTTAGTTTTAGTGAAACCGTGCTTTTAGGGTGAAGTGGGATAAGTGGGAGTAGAAGTGGGACAAATAAGTTTAAAGCAAGATTTTAACACTTCAAATAACTTGATATAAAATCGCCTAGTCGACATGAAAATGTTAAAAAGATTTCACCAATCGAATTATGCATTTAATCAGCGGTGCATAAATATATATATTTTTTTCCACCTCACCCTTATATAAACACTTTTTTAAGATACATTTCAAAATTAGGATTACTAGCGCACGTAGGGAAACAAAGCAAATTCTGATGAATAGTGAGGAAATCTAATTGTTCACATTAGATAAGTGATTAGGCGCCTCTCTGAATTATAATTTTTGGGCTGTTCCACTTCTCCCCTAAGATTATCTTTTAAAATTTGCGATGCCCTTTATCGATATATAAAGTTGTCTTATTTCTTCACTACGTCAAAGGATTAATATCCTGGATTTACAAGAATAGTCAAAACAATCTTAAAATAAAGTCAATAAGAAATATAAATATACAGAACAATAGTCAATAAATAGTCAATAAAAACATAACTTAATGGAAACAAAAATCAACCAACAGTTACAACTCTATCATAATGTACACCAGTATTTTGAAGATAAACTATTTGGTCGTTTTCTTTAATTTCCATCAGTTTAAAATTATTGGCATCTTTAAGAAGAGGTTTGTAAAAATACCACGAAAATACTAAAGCTTCAGGAGGCTTACAATACACAGCAATTGGAGTATCCAGGGCAGTTGCTAATGCATATATTTCAACATCAGTGCCCCATATATGGTCAGTGTCCATTTTTGAATCACTGATGTATTTTATAACCGATTTTGATATATAAGCATCAAAAGCGTTTCTATATTCTGCTTTCAAAAGAGTATTGATTGCTAGTTGACGCAGTATTTTATAAAATTCTTGGCTTAGACAAACTTCCTGACTCAAGGCTCGAAATAAGCAATTTCCATCACCTTCCATTTTATCAACCTTGATCGGTTTGCCCAATTGTAACTTTTTTTTTCGTATAGCAAAGCCTTTCTTATAAGGTATTTCATCTTCAATCTTCAACAAAGAGCATTTTCTTGTTCTCCATTTACTATTGGTGGGTGTAAAAGAGTTTGATTTGCTAACAAGAACTTCAACAATTTTTAAAGGTTTAGATTTAATATCAGACACCTCATCGCATCTTTTTTTAGGTGTTTCAATCTCAGATCTTTTCTCGAAAAGTTTCATATTTGAACCATGGTGATTGGTACGAAGTATTTCCCCATTCTTTTGTTTCAACTGATAAAGTCCTTTATCAATAAATATTTCTATAACTTCATACGGGCCATCCCAAACAGATTTTCCTTTATCCCCCTTTCTATCAGCTCGTCTAAGATTGTAAACAAAAACTTCATCACCTATATTGAATTGAATTTGGTTTTTGTGACGTTTTTCATAGTCCTTCTTTTGTCTCAATTGAGATTTCTTTATATTTTTTTCTACTTCTTCATGAATTATACACTGGATATTTTTAATTTGTTTCAAGTTTTCATGCAAATCAACCAGTTCCAAAATACCTTAAAATAAAAACTAAATGAAATAAGTAAAATTTAATAAATTAATTTTATTCATTTATTTAAAAAAATACCTTCTTCTTTGTCTAAATCAACAGGTACATCAAGAATTAAGCTTTGCTCATTATTGATGCAATGTAAGGGTAAGACTGGCTCCCTGGCATACATAATTTGAAAGGGAGTAACTCCAGTTGACTTGTGGCGAGTTGTTCGAAATGCAAACAATATGCCATCTAATGAAAGAGGCCATTTTTCTTGCTCTCCATTTAGAACTTTAAGCATAGAGCCCTGTATAGTTCTATTAGCTCTTTCAACTAGACCATTTGCTTGAGGATGGTAAGCTGAAGTAATACGTTGACAGGTTCCAGTGAGATCAAACAAATTTTCAGAAACTTTATTACAAAATTCTCGACCTTGATCATTAATTTGAATTGATGTACAACCATGACGACATATAAGTTCATAAAGAAATCTGGATACCTCTTCAGCACTTTTATTATAAATAGGCTTTGCTTCAACCCATTTTGAAAAGTAATCAACGACTACACAAATACCAACATAACCTTCTGGATTTTTAGGAAGACTACAGAGATCAACACCAACTTGATGCCATACTTTTGTTGGAACTGGTATTGAATGCAACTCTGGAGAAACTTTTTTCATTTTTGAATTTGATTTTTGACAAGATACACAAGTGGCAACATAGTTTCGAATATCTTTATTCATATTAGGCCACCAATAGCCGGAATCAATCAATTTCCATATTGTTTTATCTCTCCCAACATGTCCACCTAAAGCCTTCGATTCAGTTGATGTGCCTAATCCATCATGTGCTGCTTTTTTGTACTGATCACGCAACATTTGATCTTTGACAACACATAAGGTTTCTGGACCAGAAGTAACTTGTAAGATTTTTTTATATTTGTAATGTAACATACCATTAACAATTACAAATCTGTCACTTTGTTTTTTAAAGTTTGTTTTAATACCTATGTTTTCTCTTCCTTGTAAATGTTCAGGAAAAATTCCTGATGATAAATAATTCTCAATATCATAAAAGTTTGGTTCTTTAATTATTTTTTCAAATGATCTTGACTCACCAATCTCTGTTGAATTTTTTTCTGCCATTTTATACTAAAATACATAAAAGAGGTGTTCATAGCATATTCATAAAATACTTACAATCAATCAATCATTTTATTTCACTTTATAAAAAATATAAAGTTAGGATCAGTCACAAACAGTTATGTAACTGACAAAAACGCGACGACCTACAAATATTCACCATAAATTTGAAACAATATATAAACCAAACAGCAAATTAATAGAAAAAGAAAAAAGTAATTAATAATAATAATACTGTAATAATAATTAACAGCAATGGCTAACAAAAGTAAAAATAATAAAAATAACAATGTTAATTATAAAAATAATAATAGTAGCCAAACATTTAAAATAAGTATATAAGTACTAACAGTAATAACTAACAACAGTAACAATAAGAAGAATAACAATGTTAATTATAAAGATGAAAATAAAACGATAACAATAAGAACATAGAAGTGGTCGCTCAGGAGAGTAACTAATACTATATAAAC
Source organism: Hydra vulgaris (assembly GCF_038396675.1). NCBI lineage: Eukaryota > Metazoa > Cnidaria > Hydrozoa > Anthoathecata > Hydridae > Hydra > Hydra vulgaris. The sequence goes on from NC_088934.1 coordinate 2,485,342, forward strand.
CTACATTTATAAATTCATTGGCTCTCAAACACATACACACAAAGACACACACGTATAAATATATATAAATATATATATACATACAAACACAACATATATAAATATATACACATACACACACACTTTATACACACACACTTCATACACATACACACACACTTTTATATACACACATATACACTTTTATATACACACATATATACATACAAACACAACATATATAAATATATACACATACACACACTTTATACACACACACACTTCATACACATACACACACACTTTATTAAAGTCATATAAATATCTATTAAATCATTTCAAAACGGCTATAAAATATACTACATTATAATCGTAATTTGATATAAAAACATTACTACATAAAATAAAAAATTTGATAAATACTAAATTTAAGACGTTTGATTTTAATTTTTTTTTGCTAATGCTAGTATCATTTTCCACGTTTTTTACATATTTATAAAACATTTACACGGCAAAGTAAAATGTTAAGTGTTCGGTACCCAAGTACAGTGTCCGGCACCTAGGTAGGAGTCACTTGTCAAGTAATCGGTACCGTTAGGTAGGAATTACTGTACAGTGATCCGTACCGGTTAAGTACTTCGTACCTCCTACACCGGCCCTGCGTCCAACTTAAAAAAATTAGACCAGAAATTTTTTACGACTCGAATTTTGGTCGCGGAAACGGAAAAGAGCATTCAATTTTGCGGAGGCATTCAATTTTGCGGGGCATTCACTTTTGCGGATTCTTAGTCACCATTAAAAAAATAGAACGAAAACAAATATATCGTAATAAGCTGGTTCAAAACAAAACCTTAAAATTTTTTTTATTTAATCAGCCATAATCATCAGCTACCCGGAAATTTGTTTATACATTTTTTTTATAAAGTTTGTTTTATATGAATTTATTCTTTATAGAATGTTAGAAGGATGACAATTAGGTTTCGTTATGGTTTTTGAACATCATTATCAAGTTTTAGAATACTTTCCTTTGATTTTTTTAACTATCTTTTTATATGATTGAGAATCAGAACAAGATTTAGTCTTAAAAAACAAAAGTAGATAATTGAGAAAAGGTGTATCGAGTGGCATAACAATGGTTTTTCAATGCTATTTAAGGGAATCAGGATATAATATTTATTACTGACATCAAAATTTGTGCCCAATTTTACAATCTTTGTTATGTATGTTTCAATAAACTTATTGTTTTAACCAAAACAGCCTTTTTTTAATATAACAATATTTGGAACCGTGAACTAAACATTTATGCTTAATGTCCATGAATCCACAAGTATCTAGTTTAGGTGGGTGTCTAAAATACCTATTTCTTATGTAAATATGATAATGAATAGTTAAGATAGTATTTTATAACTTGATATCCTCTCTGTTGTTAACCTATTGTTAAGCCAACATAAGTATGTATACAACAGAATATTATCCAAAGTTTGCAAGCTCCTCTTCATCTTATACATAAATTATTTGAGGGATCTGTCACAGTTCAATTAGACTTTTCCCTTTTCTATGCTTAATGTCACCTTCATAGCTAACAATTCTTATCTGTCCGAATATGGGATCTGTTTAACACCATGATCAGGATATAAAACTAACTAAAGTATAACACTATAGTGTAAATAGATAATAATTTGCTTTACTTATCTTTACAGCATACTGAATTTTCAGAAAAAGTAACAAAAAACAAACAATGATGAAAGAAAATGTTGCTGCCCTAATCCAAAACCTCACTCAATGTAGCAGCACTCTTTGTGACAGCAAGCTATAAAATAGATGTATGTACTGAAGCCTCTGGCAGCAGGCTATTTCAGTTTGACGCCAGATATGTTATCTAAATACGCATTCATAGTTAACTGCTACTGTTTATTTAGGGCTGCACAGTTCTCATGTATTTTACTGATTTCAAATTTTGCAATGCAAAGTTTAATCCAGATTGTTTATAATGATTGTTTAAAGTTGAATGAATATATGTAATGTAAAACTTTTAAGTAAATCTTCAGAACAAAATATCCAAAATATTAGAATAGTATAATAAATAAAAGGATATTTTAACAATATTTTAACAAACATACTTTATTTTATATAATTATTTTGCTTTTGTTTTTTAGGTAAATAATTTTTTTAATGGCTCCTTCAGCAGATATTAAAAGAATCGCTATCAAGAAAGAAGGATACTTTCCTATTTTGTATCATTTAAACCCTGTAAGTAATAAGTTTATTGGTTTGTACTCACAATTTTGTTATTGTTGTTAGTCTTATTTTAATTATTTATTTTTTTGTATTTTTTCATAATAATATATTTTAAAGTTTAATACCTATGGTTTTATATTTGTGTGGTTTGGACAGGTTTCCATAATGTCATTAATTAATGCTTTTTATGACATAATATTAAGAATTGTGTGTGTATATTAGACCATTTCAAAATTGTATATAAAAAAAATAATTTTTGAACTTTGTTTGGGCTACCCTTTGATTTGATGTGGTTTGTGGTCAGAAAAATTAGTTTAAAATTGCAAACTTAAATATTGTGTTTTAGGGACAGCTCAATTAACTTTACTTTTTAAGAGGTCCCCATTATTTTGAAAAAAGAAGTTTTTTCAAAAATATGTCATAATGGATCTTAAAAGTAGCAAAATTATATAAAAATTTATGTACATATATATAACTCCTAACTGGTTGTCAGAAAGTTTTTCCGTATTTTGTTGACACAAAAAAAAATTAAAATGCAAGACCGGAATTTTTTTTCTTTCTAATTGATGGACTGCCTGTCCCAACCAAACCCTCAGTTGATGTAGCAGCACTCCTTACGAGTCAGGCTATAAGATAGTCGATGTAGCAGCACTCTGTTGCAAGTCAGGCTAATTGTCAGTTGATGTAGCAGCACTCCATTGCGAGTCAGACTATTTGTCAGTCAATGTAGCAGCACACCCTTGCGAGTCAGGCTATAAGATAGTCGATATAGCAACACTCCGTGCATGATTTACAGTAAAAAAATAAAAACATTTTATTAAAATAAATAAAAATAAAAACGTTGTTTATATTATTAAAAACATTCAGAATGTTTTTAAAACATTCAGAACGTTTTTAAAAACATTCTGGTCAATTAAATTTGCGTTTTTGCGGTTTTTTTAAAAAACGATTGATTTGTGATTAAATTAATGGTTTTAACTTTCTGACAACACGGAAATATTGGGCGAAAGTCAAAAGTAATTAAAAGTGACCTATTTGTTGGCAAAAGAATCATTTTTTACCTTCTGTACTCCCAAATGCAACCATTTATATATATATATATATATATATATATATATATATATATATATATATATATATATATATATATATATATATATATATATATATATCATGGACAGGAAAGGCGTGTGATCACACTCTATTCCTAACCACGCGTTTATTTAGTTTATTCAACAACCTAACAACGGCTTTTAAGATTTTTGAAAATATTTTAAAAATATGCAAAGGTCTAAGGTAATAAAGTGAGAAATTGCTTTTAAAGATTGTATACATTAAATTACATATTTAAATTATCAAAAGATATCATATTGTTAAAAAGTGTATTTTTTACAATGAATGTAAATGTTTTTAAAACAATTTGTGCAATTAATTTTATAAACAGCAACGAAAACAATTGTTTTATTAAACTTTTTAATGAATCTCATATATTTAAGTTGGGAAATTCCATATGAAATCATCGGAAAAAAAACATTTTTGACACCCTTACATCTCAGAATTTGTTCAATTTTACCTCACTTGCAGTCCATATTAGAAAAATAATAACTGCAAAAATTTTAGTTACAAATATACATGGGTTCAAGAGATATCGTCAGTTGAATAATGCTGACTCAACTTTGACATATAGTATCTTCATAACGGCTTGGGGAAATTTTCTAAAATTTGATACCTCAATAGATTTTTACTGGAGGAATCCAAAAATAGCCCCCTCAAGGCTCGATTGTCTCAGGAAATGCCTTGTTTATCCAATTTTGTTCAAAATTATGGACTCCAAAATTCATGAATTTTGATGGTAAAATGAAGACTGTGGCCCAAAGTTCAGAGTAAAAAGTTTAATTGTATATCAATATTTCATCTTAGGTCTACTGAAAAAAATTAGATTTATCAATTGTCTCTCTAATACTTGTTCAAAATTTGTGTTTAAAAATTGTGTCTTTTTAGAAAAATTTAAATTTTGTAACAAAAGCAATCAAATTGATTTTAAAACATTAATTTGAACAAAACATTAAATAGTGTTACTTATTGACTAGTTTAGGACATTTATAGTCATGGGCTAAGAGAGGGCCAGGGGGGCTCTGACCAAATCTGCTCCCACCCCCCTAACTTCCTGGAGGTTTTTTTTTAAATACATAAAATGAATTAATAATTATTAAAATTCAATTTAAAAACATTTTTTTTTAGTTTAAGTTTGAGAAACAATTTATTTTCATTATATCAAATCAATAAATACATCTTATTTCAAAGTAAGCTCTCAAAATTGAGATCTTTTTACGATTTTAAAAATCATAAATTTTAAAACCAAAGATATTGAAATGTTTTTTAAAATATTTTAACAATCAATACCTTTATAGTATTGTTTAGTAGTTTAAGACTAATATAGTCATTGGTATAAAAAGGTGGACAGTGGGATTTATTTAAAACCCCCCCCCCCCCTCCTTCTCAGCCTTCCATCCTAGGATTTAAAAAAAAGAAAAAAAGAAAAATTCTCAATGCAAAATATGCAAAATAAGTTTACAACAAAATTATTTTAAATATGTTTAATTTTTTTTGTGGTAAACAAAAGTAAAAAGAATACATTTTTTTAAAATTTACATTATTATATACCATTTTATAGCTTAAACATTTAGTTTTTATAAAGTGTATATATTTTTGTATAATTATCATGACGTATGCTTCTAAGCAGTAGAATGAAAAGCTTGTTTTTTTTTAAAAAAAAAATTTTTCCAATTTTTTTTTAATTTGAAAATATTTTTTGTGTTACTAATAAGCATAGAATAGATTTTAATTTTAAAACTTTTCTTTTTATTGCATAATTTAATAAAATCAAGTATGACCTTTCAAATAAGATATTACAACACAATTTAGCACAAAAGTTATGACAAATAAAATGATTTCAAATGACGATGTATTTGAAGTAGTTTTTTTAATTAAAATTTCACTTATGTAGTAATACTTTTACAGTCCTAAAGCGGTCCAGTAATTTGAGACTTGAAATACATAGTTCATTATGTATATTATCAATATAAGTTTGGTTTATAGTCCGTGGATGTCCGCCTGGTTTCTAATAATGATTTTTACAAGTTAACTGATGTATGTGGCGAAAACATTATATGAATTTTATTCTAAATGGTTATGCAATAATTGGGTCTCAGCTTGACTAGATTAGTGTTACAAACTTGTTTTATTATTAATACATCTTAAAACACTTATTTATAAGATTTTGTAAATGAAATTTTTATACTGTTAAGACATGAAAAATATTGATATTTATTCATAATTAATACAAGAAAACTTGAAGTTAGGTAGTCTTAATATTTTGGATACAGTTGTAAATGGCATAAACTTAACTAATCAAATAATAACCTGTCTAATTTCATAAAGCATCTTTGACAAAAGTATAAATGCAGAAATTCTAAAATTTTGTTTTGTTTTGAAAAGAATAACAAGCAATGGTTACAAAATGAACCAATATCAGTTCAATTTGTAATTAATAATAAAAAAGTTCTACTAACTGTTTCCATTAATAAAGAAAACTCTGGTCTTATCCAACTGTAGTATCAGGCAGGTCCCAGGTGAATTTTGATACTTTAAGTAGTAAAACAAAGAAAAGAAAATTGATGCCATTAGTTGCATCATATTCATCTTAAGAACTACTGTTTGCATTAAGTTGTACTTTGCGCCAAGATGGTCAAGAAAAAGAAGCTAAATTTGTTTTAAAATTATCAGAATATATTAGTGTTGGTTCGAAAAATGATTTTAAATCCAAATCTTTATATTACTATATACACAAAAAGGTTTAAGCTTTAGGCGCCTTTTTATATAAATTATGTAGTAGTTTCATGAAATATAAAATAAAGCCCTGAAACTGCATAAAAATACTGAAAATTAGTAATTGGGAATGTGTTAGAATTTATAAATGCATAAAATAATTTTTAACCAGACTGCCACATTAATATTAGTCTAGTTTATAACATTGATGCTTTTAGAAAAGTTGCTTAAGCTAGTAATTATGCAAAATGAACCATTGCCAGGCATTTCAGGTGTCACTATCAACCAAATAAAAAATCCATAGTACCATTACATTTGTAGTATAAATGACTCAATGTGATAATTATGGGAGGAATCCAATAATTTTATTACTTTTTCCAGTTTTATTTTTTTCCATTTATATTTGTTAAGATTAATAAAATATGTGGCTGCTAAGCAATTTTGTCTTTTGTCTGGTCAGGTTATCCTGCTACTGGTAACATGTAACCCAGTACAATCTGCTTCATGACCTGCTGCCTTGTAAGATATGCCTTTTTAGGCAACGGCTAGGAGATGCCAACTCTGACTTAAAACACCTCCTGCCTTTGGGCTCTTGGTTGAGTAAAAGCTAGAGATTGTGTCTAAATAAAAAATACTTATCTTGGGCAGATGTTAAATGTATCCGGCTACTGTCTTGTAGAAGGCCTCCTAGGCAAAGGCTTAAGGGGTAAACAGATTCTATCTGTTGACCAGCCTTGCACTCCTTCTTCATCTATTAGGCTGGCTCAGATGTATTTTTAATACATTGTTTCCAGTTTAGGATGTTGAATGCTGAATCTTATTGACTCAATGCATGGGTTTTGCTTGTGTCTCTGTTTTTATGACTAGGCAACTCATTCTATTATTTCCTAATGAGGGTACAGCTCTAAAACTCAATTTTATGGCTCTGAGGCCAGCTGGTAGTCAGGTTTCCCGAACTCTGTAGTGGGTCTCAGAGAGGCTCATTCCATCAACAGCTGAAAAATATCAAAGTATTAACAGTGCTATGTTGTGCATGGACGGTGTCCCTGTTTGTACTTTTGGTGTGCATTATCAAGGCCACATTTGGAGCCCTTTGTTACGGCTTAGGTTTTATTAATAGTAAAGAGGCAATTGCTTGGGCTATTAAACAGTGTTCTGAGTACTATCTATGCTTTGAGTCAAGTTCATCAAACAATCATAAAAATGAATAAAGTACCAAAAACTGTAAAACACAAAAAAACATCGCCATCAAGTTCTCTAAACCTATTATTCACTAATATTTGTAATCTTCGAAGTAACTTTTTTTCTGTTAAGTCTTATCTCTTGCAAAGTTCACCAGACCTACTTGCTCTTTGTGAGACTGATTTGAGTTCAGCTGTCTCATCTTATGATCTTAGTATTGATAGTTATCTTCCTTTTATTCGTAAAGACTCCAATAGTCACATGCTTGGCCTGGGCATTTACATTCGTAAGAATTCACCCATTTGTCAAGAAACTAGGCTTGAATCCAGACTATTCTTTCATGTGCTTTCGTTTAGCACCACTTCACTCTATTGCCTTTCTCTTTGTTCTATATCGCTCTCCTTCATCTCAAGACTGCACTCTTTTTGATGTTATTTCTGATCATATTGACCAAGCCCTCTCTCTTTATCCATCAGCCAATATTGTTGTTGTCAGTGACTTTAATGCTCATCACACTGAATGGCTTGGCTCTAATGTCAGTGACTCTGCTGGCATTAAAGCCCATAACTTTTTCCTTTCTCAATCCCTAACTCAAATAGTCAACTTTCCAACTCGCTTTCCAGACAACCCAAATCATTTACCTTCGCTACTCGACTTATGTCTTGTTTCTAATCTTAGTCAGTGCTCAGTTTCTGCACATTCACCCTTAGGTCCTTCTGATCACGGTTTGATCTCTCTAAAGCTATTATCTTTTAATTCAGATAAACCTCAATTTTTTTCAGCCAATCGTTATTGCAATAATTTAGATCTTCCTATATTTATGAACGGTGATGTACTCAATGAGTCACCTACTCTTCATCTTCTAGGATTAACTCTTACTTCCAATCTTTCTTGGAAACCATATATCAAATCGGTTGCAAAATTAGCATCTGCTAAGGTTGCATCTCTTTATCGAGCTCGCCACTTTCTTACTCTGGATTCTATTCTCTATCTCTATAAATCTCAAATCCGGCCTTGTATGGAATACTGTTGCCATATCTGGGGCGGATCTTCTAATGATGCCCTTTCTCTTTTAGACAAGGTGCAAAAACGCATTGTAAACATAGTTGGACCTGCTCTTGCAGCCAACCTTCAACCATTATCACATCGTCGTAATGTTGCTTCTCTTTCTCTTTTCTAGAAATACTATAATGGGCACTGCTCTAAAGAGCTAGCGTCTCTTGCGCCATCTACTAAAATTCATTCTCGTGTCACTCGTCATTTAATCAATTGTCATCCTTTTTATGTGACTGTTCCTAAGTGCTCCAAAAACTCTTATTCGTCTAGTTTTTTTCCTCGAACATCAGTTCTTTGGAATTCGCTTCCTTCATCTTGCTTTCCTGATTCATATAATTTGCAATCTTTTAAATCCTCCGTCAATCGTTATCTTGCTCTACAATCTTCATCTTTTCTCTTACAGTAACTTCCAACTTTAATTAGTGGCTGCTTGCAGCCTTGTTGGAAGCAAAGATGTTAAAAAAAAAAAAAAAAAAAAAAAATCTCATTCTTCTTTATCATCTAAATCCCCCTATCATTGTAACTCTTACAACTACCTTAAAGCTGACTGGGACTCTTTACATGATTTTTTTCGTGATGGCCCTTGGGTAGAAATCTTTCATCTTTCTGTTGACAAATGTGCTTCCAACATAACTTTGTGGATTCAGGCTGGCATGGAATCTTTTGTTCCCTCTCGACGATTCCAGGTCAAGCCTCACTCTCCTCCATGATTTTCCTTACACTGTGCTGCTGCGATTGCCATTCGAAACCGTTACTTCAATACTTATCAGCAAAACAATTCTCCAGAAAACAGACGTCTGTTTATTACTGCTAGAAACCATTGTAACGTTAAAGCTTGCTATTCTCAGGTCATAAAATCTTGTATTTCATCACAAAAATTAGGCTCTTCTGGAGAATCTTTAATAGTATTAATAATAAGAGCAAACCTGTAATTCCACCTCTCTTGTATGGTTCAGACTTTGTCACCTCACTTAAAGTCAAAGCGGATTGTTTGCTAAGAAATTTTCATCAATATCGTCTCTTTATTCCACTAGTTGCGTTCTACCTGATATAGCCATCAAACTGGTTGATCCATTGCTTGACATTTGTATCACTCCAGCTTCTGTATCTAAAGTGATTTCCTGCTTAGAGTCTTCTACAACTTGTGACCTGGACAACATACCTGTTATAGTCTTGCAGAAGTGTTCTCTGGAGCTGTCGTCTATATTTTCAAAACTATTGAACAAGTGTTTATCAGAGTCTTGTTTTCCAGCCTGCTGGAAAGTGGCATCTGTTATCCCTACTTTCAAAAATTCTGGAGAGTGATCTGATTCATCCAACTATCGTCCCATTAGTCTTCTTCCTATCATAAGCAAGATTTTTGAATCTGTAATTAACAAACACTTAATCTCTCATCTTGAATCTAATAACTTACTTTCTGATCATCATTATGGATTTCGATCTTCTCGTTCTACAGCTGATTTGCAAACAGTAATAACCAATAGATTTTTTTGTGCATTAGATAAAGGTGGAGAGGTTAAGGCTATCGCTCTTGACATTTCTAAAGCATTTGATAAAGTTTGGCATCCTGGTCTTTTTCATAAGCTTTCTTCTTACGGTGTATCTGGTAACACTTTTAAGATTATTGAATCCTACCTTTCCAATCATAGTATTAAAGTTGTCCTTGATGGACAGCACACTTCTTCTTATTCTGTAACTTCAGGGGTTCCTCAAGGTTTAATCCTTGGCCCTATACTTTTTTTAATTTACATTAATGATCTTCCAGATATTCTCACATCTAAGGTGGCATTGTTCACTGATGACACTACCATTTATTCTTGTCATGATAAGAAGCCAACACTCTCTGATTGCTGAGAGGGGGCATTTGAGCTTGAAAAGGATCTCACTTCTGCTACAGCATTGGGCTCACAGTGGCTGGTGAACTTTAATTTAGATGAAACCCAATTATTTCATCCAATTGTTATTGCAATAATTTAGATCTACTATATTTATGAACGGTAGTGTACTCGATCAGTCATCTACCCTTCAACTTCTTGAATTAACTCTTACTTCAGATCTTTCTCGTCAACCATATGTCAAATCAGTTGCAAAATTAGCATCTGCTAAGGTTGCATCTCTTTATTGAGCTCGACACTTTTTTACTCCGGATTCTATTCTCTATCTCTATTAATCTCAAATCCGTCCTTTATGGTATACTGTTGCCATATCTGGGGCGGATCTTCTAATGATGCGCTTTCTCTTTTAGATAAGGTGCAAAAATGCATTGTAAACATAGGTGGACCTGCTCTTGCAGCTAACCTGCAACCATTATCACATCTTAGTAAGGTTGTTTCTCTTTCTCTTTTCTACAAATATTATAATGGACACTGCTCTAAAGAGCTAGCGTCTCTTGTGCCATCTACTAAAGTTCATTCTTGTGTTACTCGTCATTCAATTAAGTGTCATCCTTTTTCTGTGACTGTTCCTAAATGCTCCAAAAACTCTTATTCCTCAAGTTTTTTTCCTCGAACATCAGTTCTTTGGAATTCGCTTCCTTCATTTAGCTTTCCTGATTCATATAATTTGCAATACTTCAAGTCATTGGTCAATCGTTATCTTGCTCTACAATCTTTATTTTTTCTTTTCCAGTAACTTCCAATTCTAATTAGTGGTTGCTTGCAGTCTTGTTGAAAGCAAAAATGTTTAAAAAAAAAAAGAAAAAGAAAAAAAACTTTAGGTATCCATAGCAACCCAAAATTTAAAATAATGTCACCATGAAAACCGCAATCCTCAAATTAGTAAACAGTACAAAATTGGTTCCTAAATCTATTTTTATCTGACGAGTTATTAGTTTTGTCCAGTAAAAGTGAATTCTGGCCCACTGTGCAACTTACTATATTCTCAAAATTTAAATCAGATATGCTGTACCTATGACTTGATATTGTTGTGGATGTAAAAATTAGGCATTTAACTTTAGAATTGAGCACCCAACACTTTTTATTTCTCATTGGCCAAAAGAGGTTTTTACCTGGTCCATGTGGATGCCTGAATTTAACTTTTATATCAAGCTCACTTACATCTTCAGCAGTTCCTAGCCACCAAAATCCATCATAAAAACATGCAATATAATCCATTTTTTTAATGTTTAATGAAATCTCTTTATTATGTTTGCTTTTTGGAATGATATCAAGTATTTCAATACATGTATCAATACTTGTTTTTTTATAACTTATAGTGTTTAAAGCAATTGGAATATAATGATAATACATCCTTGTGCCAGGAACTGTTCTTCCACCTAAATATCTTTTTTCTAATTGTGCTTGTGTTTGGTCGATTTCATCTTTAGAAAATGATTTAAAACAAATTCCATTTATCTTGGCTTTACAAAAGGAGTACATTAAATTAACATCAAAAATCTGCCCAGTAGTTATTTGTTTTAGACTTTCTTGACACACTACTCTTTTAACAGTCCCACCAATACCATCACAGGGGAATTTACCATGACTGATAGCAAAAAATACCTATTTAGCATTTAAATCAAAGTCTTTACTGTGATGATAAAGATTGATTAAGTTTTTAAGATTTTTAAATTGTGCTGCACAATCACCTTAAATAAAGTCTTGTAAATAAATCCTGTGTCATGATCAACATCTTCTGAAACGTAACAAAAAAGATTTGTGTTTAAGGACTTTTTTCTCTATAAAATAAAGTACAATTGTAAAAAGTAAATGACTTTTGCTCCAATAATAACTTTGAACCTCATCCCGAACAACATATTGATAATTTTTAGCAAAATCTCCTAAAATTCAGCATTTGCTTTAGTTAAAAATTTCTTCACAGTTTTCTTTAAGGTTGTCAATGTTGTCTTAATAAATCATTAAATTCATCTAGTGGCAATGGTTGTAATAGTAGTGTTGTATGATCGGTACTCTGCCATTGCTTGAATGCTATATCTTCTTCAAGCTCATGATCCATAAATTCCTGCGCTAAAAAACTTTTTAATTCTTCAATACCAGGGCATTGGTTACATCGATGCAACATACATTCTGTATTTTCAAGAGAACAAACTATCAATGCCATGAAACCTTTATAACTTTTATTCCACCTAATGGCATTAATGAGAAATTTTGTATTTTGGTGATTATGTATACACATACATTATGAGTACCTGGCACATTAGTTGTAATGCACCATTTAGGTTTAAGAGTACAAAACTTTGACAAACTGAATTTGACATTAAGGTAGTCTTTTTTGAATGCAACATGTAGTTCATTAAGATTGAGTAGCAATAATCTTTTTTGAATATGTTGGTTTTTTTTAACACATAAAATCTTTTTCTCCTGGCATCATTCTGTGGGTTTCCAGTTTTTTTTTCAGGCAAAGATAGAATTTTATGCTCATTTTTAACTTTTCTTGCTGTTCGAACAAGATACTCAGACACTTCAAAGCAGCTTGATATCTTTGTATGTGTCCATAATTTTGGTACGAGTGTTATCATTTGCACTTGAATTTTTTTATTTTATTTTATACATTGAAATGTCTAGACCATGGTCATTGTTAATGTTGTTGTTTGAAATGGGGCTTTTTATTTCTGTTGTTAAAGAAGTTTCTTTAATGTTATATGCTAATGAGACCATTTATACAACTCTGTCAATAGTGTTCTCAAACTTTTGTTTTGCTGCAGCCATTTTGCTGTGTTTTGAAAGACTTTTTAGTTTGACTGGTGAAATGCCAAGCAATTCTTTAGTGGTATCTAACTTAATTTTTTTCTCACTTTTTGATTCCCATTCCTCCTGTAAATTTAAATCTTCATCAGTTTTTACTGCTTTTTTGTAACATTTACTGCAGAATTTCCAACCTGGGGTTACATAAACATTTTCTTGCAAAAATTTTGCCAAGTCTAGGGAAATCTTTATATTACCTAAGAAACAAATTTAGTTTTAAGTTTTTAAAATAACTGAAAATATAAAATATTTTATAAATAATAAATAGTTTTTCTTTTAATTTCCATATCAATTCTGTTGTAACTAATGTTAGATTACTTATTATAGCATTTTTTTGCTTTCCTTGTGTGTTCCAAAAGTGTTGCAACACTTTGTAATTTTTCTCTCAAAATATTTTCCATAGAACTGCTCATGATAGCAACATATAATTCTTATTGAACAATGTTTTTCCTGTAAATTTACTCCCCATATTATTTCTTGTTTTTCACAAGGAAGATCTTTGAATTGAACAAAACCTTGTTTTCGAGAAAATCCACTTTTGTGGAAATGAATGTTACAACTTTTTCCAATGTCACATTTCTCCATATTAAATATTAATATTATTTATAATATTACTTGCCGAAAAATATAAAAATAATAAAATTCACAATCATACTTTAAGAAAATACAAACAAGTACAACCTTTAAAATGAACAAAACAAAACTTTTGCTTGCTTTTGATATATTAAGAGGTAAGCATTCACCGATTTGAATTGAAATAATGAACATAAATTGTTTCTTAAACTTAAACTAAAAAAAAATTATGCTTTTCAATTGAATTTTAATAATTATTTATTATTAATTCATTTTATTTATTCAAAAAAGATAAAATTCCAGGGAGTTAGGGGGTTGGGAGCAGAGTTGGTCAGAGGCCCCCTGGCCCACTCTTGGCCCATGACTATAAATGTCCTAAACTAGTCAATAAATAACACTATTTGATGTTTTATTCAAATTAATGTTTTAAAAAATAATTCGATTGCTTTCGTTACAAAATTTAAATTTTTCTAAAAAGACACAATTTTTAAACGCAAATATTGATATACAATTAAACTTTTTACTCTGAATTTTGGGCCACAGTCTTAATATTACCTCCACGATTCATGAATTTACAAGTCAATAATTTTGAACAAAATTGGATAAATGAGGCATTTCCTGAGACAATTGAGTCTTGAATGGGCTATTTTTGGATTCCTTAAGTAAAAATCTATTGGGGTACCAAATTTTAGGAAATTTCCCCAAGCCATTATGAAGATACTATATGTTTTGACATAGTATCTTTATAATGACTTGGGAAAATTTCCTAAAATTCGTTTAAAAAAGTTAAAAAAGTTGCTTTTTGATTATCTGAAGCAACTTCAGATAATCACTGTGTCAAGTGCTGAGTCAGCATTATTTTAACTGATGATATCTCTGGAAACCATGTGTACTTTTAACTAAATTTTTTGCAATTATTATTTTTTAATATGGACTTCCAGTGTGGCAAAGATGAACATATTCTGAGATATAAGGGTGTCATGGTCTAGGTGATTTCATATGGAATGACCCAGTCGAAAACATAACAAAGTTATTTTTTTTGTTACGCTATGTAAACTTTCTAACAAAATTTGTTTACTTGTGTGTTCCAAAAGTGTTGCAACACTTTGTAATTTTTCTCTCAAAATATTTTCCATAGAATTGCTCATGATAACAACATATAATTCTTATTGAACAATGTTTTTCTTTTAAATTTGCCCGCCATATTATTTCTTCTTGGTTTTCATAAGTTTAAAACTTTATTTAAAAGCTAAACGCGTTTAAATAAAGTTTTAAAATTCTATAAAATTAAATCATAGAGTGAGACATATCCCAGAAAAAATCTGCGTGGACATTTTAAAGGATATTTATTTAATTATTGTATTTCGATATTGAATGTTATATATATTTCGAAAGTACATATATTAATATTCTTAAATTTCACTTAAGAAAGTTTGTGAAGTTTTTGTACGTGAGAACGCATGCACTTTGCGTTTCACACTTGACATCAGCTTTTGCACAGTCTTTGGCTAAACTTTCTTGGTAGCTCTAATCCATTTTTGAAGTCTTTAATATTTTTGGCTTCTTTTACATTGAACCTTAGTTTTCTTTTGACAAGAGCCCAATATTTTTCTATAGGATGTAGTTCGGGACAATTGGTGGATTGCTGTGTTTTTCAACAAAATCTACTTTATATTCTCTAAGGCACATTTTTCTTTTTAAAAGATTTGTATCCTGAAAATTTCTCTTCAGTCTTTGTATAGTGGAAGCACTTGTCTTAAATTTATTCGCTAAAGTTCACACAGAAATCTCCGATTTTCTGTCTAAGGCATCTTTCACTTTTTTACCAAGATCTTGTCTAACAAAACATTTTTTTCTTATATTTATTAATTTATTTTTATATATCTTATGATATATAAAAATAAATTAATAAATAAAAAATAATCATAAAAATGTTTTTATTTAGACATTTAAAAAAAAGAAAAAAAATTTATTTGCTATTCTTCTATTAAAAAAAAAAAATCAGTTAGGAACTCGTCAAACCAAACATTTTATTCAAACTTGACATAATTACATAACATAATCAAAATAAATTTTCTATTAGAGTTTTAGTTTTTTAGATTTTCAGTATTAGTTAATTTTTTTTAGAGCTATAGGTTTTAATTTTTTTTTTAATTTCTCTTTTGTTAAAATTTCTTTCTTTTTTATTTAGGTTAGCCTGTTTATAATTTTTTTCTTTGTCGGTTTTATTCAGTGCATTTTTAATTATCTAATGAGCTGTCATCATGCTTTCAAAAAAAACAATTACATGCGTTGTCAAGATTGGAGTGTGATCGCACGCCTTTCCTGTCAACGACTGATATATATATATATATATATATAAGGGGCTATTCTAGACCATTTTTGACAGTGTCGGCTGTATTTGGGCGCTGCCCAAATTTAAAATTGAGGAACTATTTTATTTTTTTACGCAAATATTGTTTTTTTTGCATACATTTGGCAATATTTCAGCCAAATTTTTCATGCATGGCGGTACTGCTGCCCAAATTATTTTCCTAGAATAGCCCCTGTATATATATATATATATATATATATATATATATATATATATATATATATATATATATATAATGTATTTATATGAAAGGCTTATATGAATCAAGAAAATTCACAATTTTTAAATTTATGTTTATTTCGATTTGAAAGCCAATATTTAAAAAAAATTTATAATATCTTTTCTAATTTTATTGAGCTGCAGACCAGATTATTTACGCATTACTATTAAACCATCGTTGCGATAAAGGCCTAAATCTTTTATATTGATTATTTTACTTAATAAATCTAAAATATAAAGTCTAACAAATTCACAAATTTCTGCTCTGTCATAACTGCCCATTGTTACATCAAAGCAGTCATGTATGTTTTTATTTTTCCAAGTTTCCTTATTAAAATAAAGTAAGGTTTTTCTACAATGTTTTATTATATGGATTGTTTCATCAGGAATAACTTTGTGGCTTTTTGCAAATTCAGTTTTATCTAATATATAAATTACATAAAATTTTTAATCGAAATACAATTAAAGTTAGCTACAGTTTTACAAAAAATATGGAAAGAATTATAAAAGGTACAATAATGCTTTGTTAAACAAAAAAGAAATCCTTAATGAAAAAACTACAGAAAATTGTAATTGTTAACAAAAAACAATTGACCAATGAGTGGAATTTGTTTATCAAAAAGTGTGGTATATAAATGTGTTGTTTCCTTTAAGAATGTACCTGATAAACAATATATTGGCATAACAGTGGTTGCATGGAAAAAACGTTCTGTCAATCATAAGCAATCTTTTAAAAATAAAAAGTATTCAAAAGACACCATGCTGTCAAAATATATATGGGAATTAAAATGTAAAAATATTGATGATTTTATACTAAATTAGTCCATCCTTAAAACAGCGCCTGCATATAACAATATTTCATAAAAATGCATACTATGCCTACAAGAAAAATTTGAAATAATTACACATGCAAACCAAGAATTCTTATTAAACAAAAAATCGGAATTTCTAAATGTAGGCACGAAAATATGTTTCTCCTAAAACATTATAAAAATAAATGAGCTCAAATAATAGTTACATTAAATCCCCCTTTTGAAAAATATTTTTTTTAAAAAGCATAAGTAATTATTTCTACAGAATTCTTTTTTAATAGCGTCAGCAAATTATACAAGTGTGTGATAATTTACAGTAGTTAAGATATTTGTGACTTCCTGTAAATTAATTTTTGATATAAATTGAAGTTTTATTAGTTTGACCATTCATTTCTGATGAGTCTTTTTTGATGAAACACAGTGTAAAATGAAAAAAAATTTTATTAAGTGATTTTCTACTAATTTATTAAGTGATTTTCTACTAATTTATATATATATATATATATATATATATATATATATATATATATATATATATATATATATATATATATATATATATATTTATATATATATATATATATATATTTATATATATATATATATCAGGCCTTGTTAAGAAGCGTTACGCAGCTCGCATTTTGCTTGCGAAAAGGCGATTTGCCCACGCGTTCAGCAGTTTTGCGCTACGCAAAAACTTATATCTTTTAGAATATTTAAATTATCTTTTGATTGTCGTTTATTCAAAAGAAATAAAGTCGTAAGTAAAAGCATTTAACCGCCATTGTAAACTAATAGATTTTTTGTTAAAGAAACAGTTTGTTAAATAATTTTTTTGTTGTTGTTAAAAATAAGTTAAAAAAAATTAAGTGTTTTAAGTTTTATCTTAAGGAATTAAATATATAAATTTCTTTTAAATATAAATTTATTTTTAGTCATAATAGTTTAAAAAATGCACGATTTATTTTGATGTAAATATTTTATTAATAAGATATTTTGTTTATTGTTAATTCAATAACGTAAAGTTTTAATGACGTTCGTTTAATTTATGAAAATAAATTATGATCACGAATATGTTATCGGTAACTGATAAACAACAAAAAAAAACTCTTTCTTGTTTAAAAACATTATAATGAGTTCACATATTAAATAAGAAAAAATTTATTAACAGTTAATAAAATAACCAAAAACCAACTGTAAAATCATAAGAAAATAAACAAACATTATTTTACGTTTCATGAGAAAAATATTTTTTTCAAAATAAAATTTAGTTCATATTTGAAAAAAATAATAAAAATGATTTTTTAAATAAGAACTTAGATTTTATTTGTAACTTTTGTTATAGTGAGAAAAAAACAAACTGTTTGTATGATTTTTAACGCGTTAATAAAATAACTTTAATTACAATGCGGTACTTGAAAAGACGCGAGTGACGCAATATAACTTCTAACGATTCAAAATATATTTGATGAGTTTGAGTTACTTAGAAATGCGTTACGCGTTTTCGCTACGCATATATATATAAATCTAATATCAGAAATTATCAAACACTTACCTACTTCAATATGCAACAGACTTTCGCAAAGTTCCTCAAACGAAGTTACATTTGATCAATCTAAAAATGAAATGAACAAGCACTAAAAAATAGCGGATACAAAACTGCTTCCTTAAATATTAGATCAAACAAAAAACACCAAAAAAAAAATCGTAAATGCAATATAAAGTTGTAAACGCAACTGTCAAGGCCACATAAGGAGCCCTATGTTATGTCCTTCCATTAGTTGAATCTTACCTCTTTCAAAATTTACCAGACATGCTTGCTCTTAGTGAAACTAATTTAAATTCTATTTCTTCTTCTGATCTCAATGTTAATTAAATAGTCACATGCTTGGCTTAGGGGTACACATACACATCAATTAACCTATTTATCGTGAAATCAGGTTCGAATCCTTTGACCATTCCTTAATGTGCTTCCGCTTAGCACCTCTTCACTCTATCACCTTTCGCTTTGTTCTTTATCATTCTCCTACTTCCCAAGACTGCACTCTTTTAGATATAATTTCTGATCAAATTGACCATGCTCTCTCTCTTTACCCCTCTGCCAATATTGTTGTTATTGGTGACTTTAATGCTCATCACACTGACTGGCTTGTCTCTAATACTAACAACCCTGGCACTAAAGCCTATAACTTTTGCATTTCTCAATCTCTTACTCAGATAGTTAACTTTGTGACTTGTTTTCCTGACAACCCTAATCATTTACCTTCACTCCTTGATTTGTCTGCTCTTTGATCCTAACTTGTGTTCAGTTTCTCCTTTTCTTCCTAAGGTGGTTCTGACCATGCAATGATCTCTTTAAATCTTTTATCTCGCACTTCATTTTGGACTCACTCTATCATCGCACTACTTACTACTATCCTAAAGCTGACTGGGACTCTTTTCATGATTTTCTTCATGAAGGTCCTTGGGCTGATGTTTTTTCCCTTTCAGCTTAAAAATACGCCTCCTACCTAACCTTCTGGATTCAGGCAGGAATGGATGCTTTATTCCTTCTCATCGGTTCAAAGTCAAGTCTCATTCTACTCCATGGTTTTCACCCTCTGGTGCAGCTGCGATATCTAATCGTAATCATTTTTTTTATCTTTTTCAAAAGAAAAACTCTCTTGAGAACAAACAGCTGTTTATTATTGCAAGAAATTGATGTAAAAAGGTGCTGTCAGATGCTAAGCTCCATTATTCTCAATTCACTAAATCTCGTATCTTATCTCAAAAGTTAGGCTCTAGAGACTTGGATAATCTTCAATAGTGTCATTAACAAAGGTAGGTCTAACATCTCTCATTCATAGGGCTGATCTTATTAATTATTAGTAAAAAAAAAATTGTGAATTCAAATGTAAAATGTTTAAAAATTATTAAAATAAAAGTTTAATTGGTTTGAGTATTAAATTTGAGCAATAATTTTGTTTAATTTTTTCAAACGAAGTTCATGTATATTTTTTCATTTTAAATTTTTAAAAGTTGTTTTAAATTTAAGTAAAAGTCTAATTATTTACATAGTTATGTTTTTAAGTTTTAGTTTAAATTTACTTTTTGAAACAAATTTAATAATTTTTAACACAAGAGTTTAAATGCTCCTAAAGTTGAAGCAAGGTTCAACAGGGAGGTTGAACATGACAACAATGAAAGGTCTAACATTCCATCTCTCATTCATGGGGATAATCATATTACCTCTCCCAAGAATAAGGCTGAACTATTTGCAAAGAACTTCTCTTCTTATTCGACTTTCGACTCTAATGGCCATTCTCTTCCTTCCATTCCAATTAAACAGGTTAACCCATTGTTAGACATTCAAATCACTCCATCTTCCATTGCAAAAGTCATATCTTGATTAAACTCTTCTACGGCTTGTGGTCCAGACAACATTCCTGTCACAGTCTTGCAAAACTGTTCTCCAGAACTCTCTTCAATTTTCTCTAAATCATTTAATAAGTGCTTGACTGAGTCTTGTTTTCCTGCCTGCTGGAAAATGCATCTGTTGTTCCAATTTTCAAAAACTCTGGAGAACATTCTGACTCCTCCAATTATCATCCAATTAGTCTTCTTTCTGTTATTAGCAAGGTATTTGAGTCTTTGTGAAACAAATTTCTCACAGCCCATCTTGAGTCAAATAACTTGCTGTCAGATGATCAATACGGTTTTTGATCTTCTCACTCTACAACTGACTTGCTAACTGCAGCAACTGAAAGATTTGATTGTGCATTAGATAAAAGCAGAGAGGCTAAGGCTATTGCTCTTGACATATCTAAGGCTTTCAACAAAGTTTGGTATGTTGGTCTTCTCCATAAGCTTGTTTCATATGATGTATCTGGAAAAGTTTTTGAGATTATCAAATCGAATTTTTCTAACCGCTTTATTAAAGTCATCCTCGAAGCCAACACTCTTCTTCATTTCAAGTACCTTTTGGGGTACCTCAAGGTTCTATTCTTGGTCCTATTTTGTTTCTTATCTACATTAATGATCTTTCTGACAACCTTACATCTAAAGTAGCTCTTTTTACTGATGATTTATATGCAGTAGTGGTGAAGTGGTAGAGCGCTCACTTCATAAGCAAGAGGTTCCGAGTTTGATCCCCACCAGGTCCCTGGTAGTACCACGCTCAACTCGTTTCTCTGCCCAGCGGCCTTGGGGCTTGTTTGTCAAGGTTCGTGTTTCAGAGTTATAGAGTTGAAAGAGGATTACACCACAAATAAGTAGCCTGCTCATCTGTAGTGGCCTTTTTGGCTTTGAGGAGGTAAATTAACAAACAAAAAAACAAAAAATTGATTCAACTTTTTCTTCTTTACGTCTTCTTGGATTATCATTTACTACTCATCTTTCATGGAAACCATATATACAATTGATTGCTAAATTAGCATCTGTTAAGGTTGCTTCTCTATTGTGCTTGCCATTTTCTCTCTCCTGATTCCATTCTTAACCTTTACAAATCTCTTATTTGTCCCTGTATGGAATACTGTTGTCATGTTTTGGCTGGTTCTTGTTTGATGCTCTTTCTCTTCTAGACAAAATGTCCAAAAATGCACTTTAAACGTAGTTGAACTTGGTCTGTCTGCTAAGCTTGAGCCTCTTACCCATTGTCGCAAAGTTGCATCCCATTGTCTTTTCTACAAATACTACTATGGCCGCTGCTCAAAGGAGCTATCATCTCTAGTTTTATCAACTAAAACTCATCCTCGCTTGACTCGTCATTCATCAAAGTCTCATTCTTATACTGTATCTGTCTCTGCATGCTCCAAAAACTTTTATTTGTCTAGCTTTTTTCCCCGCACTTTGGAACTCTCTTTCATCTTCATGTTTTCTTTACTCATACAACCTTCAACTCTTTAAGTCTTCTGTCAACCGTTTCCTTGCTCTATAACTCTATTATTTTTTTTCTAGTAACTCCCAATTTAATAGTGGTTGGTTGCAACCTTGTTTAGAGAGAATCAGAATTTGAAAAAAAAAAAAATGTGGTTCAACCCCCTATTAAATAAAAGTGTTTTCACAAATATTGCTAAATTGTTTTAAAATTTACTAGAAAAAAACTTTCCTTAACCACACAAACTTCACAAAATCATTAACAGAAACACTGTAAAGTTCTCCTAAATTTGAAAATAATGACCCATAATGCAATTATTGAAGTAAAACAGAATGCCCCTTGAATGTTAAGTGCAACCCTTGGAATTAGGAAAAATGAAATTGGCAATAAACTGCTGACTTCAAACTGTTAAAGGTCAGCAAAAAAATTCGATACAATGGGTTTACCATAAAACATAGAAACGTGGTCAGCAATTTTTGCAGACCTTAAAGACTTTTAGGTCGGCAGTTAGGTTGGCATTACTAAATACCAAACTTATTTCCGACAGCTGTAAGTGCAAATCCATAAATTTTACATACAAGTGCATCATTGCAATTAAAAACCAACCCAGCTAAGTTTATATTTGATTAGTGGTAGGTGAATGGAAATTCAGATATAACTAGAGGTGTAACGGATATGATATCTGGCCGGATTATCTGGCCAAAATGCTGGATAGTCCGGTATTTAGTATTCGGCCGGATATATTATTTATCCGGCCGGATATGATATTTTGGTATTCCCACACTCCATGCGTGTCTACATACTTTATGGATGGCTCGTAACTCCAATTAACAAATTTTATGAAGCAACAAGTCTTATATTACATAAGAAAGAAAAAATACATAGAAAATAACAAACAAAATTTCAACAAATAACTAATTTCAAATGAGTAAATGCAAATAAAAGAGTTAATCTATTTTCCTACTATTGTGATGAATAAATAAAAGCATTTCTCCTGTTTTAGGTAATAATCTAGATTTTTTTTTCTCATAGATGTTAGCATATTCTGAGAACATTCTTTCTGAAAATACGGATGATGCTGGAGTGCATAGGTGTTTTAAAGCAATTTCTTTTAATAGAGGAAATCGTTCTTCTTGCATCCAAGCCTTCAATGAACAGCATTTTCTTTCTACTAGTGGTTCAGAAATAAATTTTTTAATTTCTTTTCTAATCAAAATCTCATTCGCTTTTTTTCTACTTTTCCTTTTTTGGAAGGTATCGTTTTTTCAGATGTTGCATTTATAATCTCTTTAAAACACGATTCAAATGAGTCTTCTTCTTTTTCAGTATTTACTGAAAACTTTAATTGTGGTGATTCATTTACATGAAAATCTACTTCTTCTGAAAAAACTATTGTTTTTTCAAAGGATAAAACATCATTTATTAACCAATAATTAGCCTGTTTTTTGGTATCATCATCACAAAAGAAAACTTATATCTTGGATCTGTTGATGTAGCCATAACACAGCATCTATTTTTGGTGATGTGCAAAGACTTTACATCGTTTGCTTCTGCAAAAAATCGATTTTTTAAAGAAGTTTTAAGTTGACTCTGAATTTTTTGAATACTTAAATCAACTTGACATTTGGACATATATTTATTTAATGTGCATATATTTGGAATAACAGAGGACAAAGTTGTTATTTCTGAACTCATTTCCTGAGTTAATTGGAAAAAAGGTTTTAGCAGTTTAATAATGCTTGATATAAGTGTCCATTCAAAAGTAGAAAAAGTCATTAAGTCAGTACGTTCTGCTAAGTATAGTTGAACTGGAATTTTTAATTTGTTTAATCATTCAAGCATCAAATAAGTGCTGTTCCATCTTGTAATCATCAAATAAGTGCTGTTCCATTTTATTATTTTTGCAAATGTAGCAAAGTATGTATTTTATTCAAAGAAACATACTTTGCTACATTTGCATTTTTTTTAACAAGTTTTTTTTTTCTTATCTGCAATGTATATATAATATATATACCTTTATATATTATATATATATATATATATATATATATATATATATATATATATATATATATATATATATATATATATATATATATATATATATATATATATATATATATATAGGGTAAAGGAAGGTATGTTCGTGATAAATTAACTAGGTGTGTAATTACAAAGTCAATTTCAGTAATTTTACTTAGTTACTTTAATTGTTTGATGTACATAGAGTAAAGTTACTAGAATCTATGCAGTTTTGGGATTTTAAGTCCTTTGATAAGTTTTTATAAAAGCTCAAAAGTCATTGAGAAAAGTTAGGTAATTTTGTGATATGATATTTAATTTCGTGATAGTGGTTAGGTAATTTCGTGAATACACAATAATATTTAAATTTTTCTTTATTAATTAAGTATAACATCTGGTATAATATAACAAAAAATATCAACACTTGTTTTGAATTCATAACTATTCAATCAGACTTTAAGTTCATAAAATATAAATATAGTCAGGCTTATAAGTTAACAAAATTATAATAATACTTTCATTACTTTATATTTATATATAAAAAAAATATACTTTTAACATAGGTAGCTTAGAAAATAAAATAACAGACCTACAAAAAACTCTTAATATAATAACTATAATATTAACCATACTTATATCTGATTAACTTATTTTTCTAAAACACATTCTTGTTGACAACATGTATCACACATAAATACTTCACCAATGTCCTCATATGTTTGACAACTCTCATGATAAGGTATTAAACAATAGGAACACTGCACCCATTTTTTTCCATTTTTTTTTTTTACATCACTGTTGTAACTTTTTTTACAAACACCGCACTCCCAATCATCATCTTTTGAAGCATTTTTATTTTTTTTACTTTTTTTAGAACATACAGGAATAGAATCCTTTGAAGTTAATGGAATAGGTTGATCAGGAGGAGTCAGACACTTTGCACTTGAATCCCTTTTTGGCCTATTAGGGTTAGGTGTGGTTGGCTCTACAGATGGAATAGTTAACAATGTTTGTATAGCAGTATTACTGTGTGGTTGAATTTCTGTACTTTGAATCTCTCTGTTTGTCAATTGAGATGGAGCTATTGCTTCTGGAGGAATGGCATTTTTATTTAAAGGGCAAATGCCACTTTTTTTAAATGCATTTTCTATATTTTTTAGGTAATTTCGTGATAGGCTTTATTGCAAAAATATTTGCAGATTCGTATAGAGAAAGATATTATTATCATTTAACTATATAGTTATATCGTGCTTAAAACAATTTTTAATGTCATTATATTTAATAAAAGAAACATGATTAAAAATGTAAATTCATTTGAGGTGAAAACGTTAAGAAAATGTGTAACTGCGATAAGGAATCATAAGTTATAGGAAGTTAATAAAAAAACAAAAGTTTTACCATTAAATCAAGCATCTTTTCTAGTTTAATATTTAATAAAAATAATTTACTTACCTTAAAACACAAGTCTGGAAATAAAAATGTTGGACAAGTACTCCAAACAAATGTGCTGAACGCACGTTAAATAATGCTAAAGAATGTACAAACTGATAGTAAACAATTGACGTATCACACGCACCCAACGACTATTTGTGAATCGACAGTAGTACCCCGGGGTACCATTTGACGCAATTTCGATGTTTTTGACTAATAGGTATGTTCGCTACAAATGCCGAGCGAAATATCACGAAATTACATATATCACGAACATACCATCCTTTACCCTATATATATATATATATGTATATTTTATATATATATATATATATATATATATATATATATTTATATATATGTATTTATATATATATATATATGTATTTTATATATATATGTATGCATATATATATATTTATATATATATATATGTATATATATGCGTGTATATATATATATTATATATATATATATACACACATATATATACATATATATATATATATATATATAAATATATGTATATTTATATATATGTATATATATATATATATATATATATATATATATATATATATATATATATATATATATATATATATATATATATACCTTTAATACCTTATCATGAGAGTTGTCAAACATACAAAAACTAAATTACTCTACTTCATATCTCTTATGTAAGTAATATGTTAGTAATATGTGAGTAATTTAATTTATATCTAACTTAAATTACTCACATACACACCTATTGTAATATATTTCATAATATTATTTATATTTTAATATCAATTTTTAACTTTATATTTTTATAATATATAAATAATGCACATTATTACATAAACAAATATTTTAAATAAGAATTAGAACATATAAGTATTTCACAACTATTAGCTAACTATAAACAAATTAATAAAAACCTAAACATTAACCTAACCTTAACTATAAACATTAACCTAAATAATCTACAAATTCTGTCCCATAACGATCTAAAATACAATTATAAATTGTCCACCAAACATATTGTAGCAAAATTAAATTTTTACTACTTGCCTGAAAATTGTGGTAGCACATGAATCTCAGTGTTGCAATATTAAAATATATATTATTAATTTTAGCATTTAGCTAATACCTGGTACTGCGAGTATATACTATATATATATATATATATATATATATATATATATATATATATATATATATATATATATATATATATATATATATATATATATATATATATATATATATATATATATATATATATATAATCAAGAGAACTAAGCTTCATTATTATGTTTCTAGAAAAAAACTCACGCACTGACCCACTAGAAAGCTGAGCCAAAAGCTGTTAATCACATAACAAATACGCCTAGAAGTTTCTTTATTGGTAATTTAAGTAAAATGTTTTCCGCTTTGTCCTAAAATAATAATTTATGTTCAAATAAGTAATAAATATATATATCACGTAAGTAAAGCTATATTGATAAAATTAACAAAACTTTAAAATGTTTAAAAAACTATGTTGATAAAACTACATTAACTAAAAAGGTTTGCATTTGTTTTAATCGTGATTTGATAATAAATATTCAAGTACAAAGTTTCTTCAGATTTGCATAGACTTTTGATATCTTCTAAAACTTTTACTGCTCGTTCGGCACAAATGTCGGACTCTTACGTATTTATAGGCAAAAAAATATTGCACCAAAACTTTGTGAATGTATTGATAACCTTTGGATGATCTTTAATGGCTTCCTCCAATTCCTTACCATTTTTAGGGTTAAACTTTTGTTTCAAAAACCAGATATCTGCCTATTTTCCAGCAACAAGCTTAACTGCCATCTCAAGTTGTTGTCTGTCTTAAGCAATTACTATGTGAGTAAGTAGTAAATAAATTGCCTGGGAGTTCAATCTAGATTGGCTAATATTTGGTAAACTTTTAAAATTGACCTTAAGAAATTTCTTTTTGCTCCAAAAGTATTTCACTACATTAATCAGATGCTTCGAAAACTGCATGTCATCTCTCCATTTTATTTCATTCTCCTTCAATTGTACACCACTATTGTCAAAGTTCAATGTTATATAGTCATATTTTCTGCTTATTGCTTCAACAAAATAATATGACAGTTCAGGTGAATTGGTATTACCTTCAAAAAAGTCATCCAGACATAACTTTATTAATCGATCTATAGTGTTGACAACCAACATAGAGAGGTTTCTGAAAGCCAACATATTCAAAATGTGTCATTAATCTTTATTTATGTCATTATCACACCATTTGTATCCCAGTGTTAAAATTTGCATGATCATTTTTATAAATCCCCATAAATCATCACTGCCACTGTCACTTACTGACTCTGACTGACACTTACTGACTTGATACTTTCGTGTTCCTTTCTGTATTCATTCAGAATTGAAGTTTGATGGCATTGATGGAACGTTTTAAATTTTAATTTTATTTAAAGGATCTTTTTAGGATCATCAAGCTTCATTGTAGTATATCCAACTCTACCAGATGTCTCTAATTGCTTTAAATAAAGACTTTTATCTTCAGAATGTAATCAAAGTCCATCCTCTTTCTTTATTACTAAGAAACTATCAAAACTATAAGTACCTGGTTTTTTGATTTCTATTTGTCTCTTTTTAATCAATTTCTCTATTAATTTTGGCATTGATCTTTTATCTAATGTTGGAAAATTCAAATTAACCCATAGTTCTAAACATTCATCTGAAATTTTTTTTATTCGTCTTTTCACATTTTTACATTCTGGTGCAATGCTGGTGTATCGGTTAATTATTTGCCAGTTTGTTGGCATTTTATTTTATTGTTCCTGTTGATTTTTGAGATAAACTCTTATATAATCTTTTACTTTTATCAAAGTCGTTCAAAATCAAATCAAATTCATTTTCAAAATCAGATCAAATTCGTTTACCATACGTCTCTATACATTGATATTTTGGTTGTAGTAGAATTTTTGTTTGGCGTATTAAATGGTTGTGTAATAAATGAACTTGTAATGCCTTATACAATTTATTATTTGATAAGATTAAGTTATGCAACGCTAAATTTCACTAAAAAACAAAACAAAAAAGTTTTCCCTTGCAGAGCATCAAGTTCAATCAAAAATCAAAATAGTGCGTTAAATTTAATGAAAATCGCTGCATAAAAGAGCTTAAGATCTGTTTACTTCTGTTTTTAAAATAAATTTAGTATTGTGTAATTTATTAACAATCCCTTTGGAACTTTAATTCATTTAGTGCGTGAGTTTTTTAAACAGCATGCTTATTTAAAAATCTTTTACACCCCTAATATATATATATATATATATATATATATATATATATAATATATATATATATATATATATATATATATTTATATATATATTTATATATATATATATATATATATATATATATATATATTTAACTAAAACATTTTAACTAAAATATAACAGAAAATGTATTAAAACGCTATATATATATATATATATATATATACATATATATATATATATATATATATATATATATATATATATATATATATATATATATATATATATATATATATATATATATATATATATATATATATATATATATATATATATATATATATATATATATATATATATATACACTAGGGCTGTCCAGAAATTATTACACAACCCAGAACATAGCCTAGTGAAGTTTTTCCTATTATACTATCAATTCTTTATTGAAAAACATTTTTTACAGATTTATTTTAAGTCTTCTAGGGGTTGCTCAAAGCTCTTGAACATTTTAACTAAAATATAACAGAAAATGTATTAAAACGCTATCTTACTTTTGTTCTTACTTGGTCTTACTCAATTAAATTTATTAAAGTAATTATGGAAATTGTTACAGTCGTCCCCCGATTAACGAACTTAATTCGGAGTACGAACTAGTTCGTTAACCGAAAAGTTCGTTAACCGAAACGCGTTTTCCCATAGGCCGCCATTAAAAAATTTTTAATTGGTGGATTTTGCCGAAATAATGAAATAAAGATCTTCTTTGCTTTCATGCAAATGTGCTCACCAGACACAGGATCCCCTCTCATCTGCATGTCCTCAATCTAGAGGATCAGGAGCTGCTCCATTTCATCCATGACTGGGTGCCTTTGCTTTTTGCTGACACTTTTTGTGGATCCTTTTGTAGCAGTTTGAGCAGCAGCCAAGATTTTTTCCTTCGAGCTGATGATGGTGCCAATGGTTGATTTATTCACACCAAACTCCTTAGCCAGGTCACTTTGCTTTTCACCTTTTTGCACTCTTTGAATGATTGTCTTTTTCTCTTCAAGAGTGAAAACTTTTCTGCTTTTTTTCGCAGGGTTCGACATTTTGAAAAATCGCAAGATCGAAAAAATCGCAAATGGGAAAAAAACCTAGAAAAAAGCACAAAAATGCATGAAAAATATTAGTGAAACAAGAAAAGAAAAAAATGAAACAACAAAAGCACACCCAGCACAACCATTCACCTCCCAGGCTTCCATGACACTCACAAAACTGAGGGGGAAATGCTGGACGGCGCGCCCGACCTTCACGCGCGTGTGCACGCCATTTGGCGGTCCCGGTTCGTTAACCAAGTTCCGGTTCGTTAACCGGGGGAGGATTTTGGGCAAACTTTCGGTTCGTTAACCGAAAGTTCGCTAACAGGGGGGTTCGTTAACCGGGGGACGACTGTATTTTTTATATAGTAGTAATATGATGCACAACTTGTGCATGTTTGTTTACGTTCTAGATATATTTCTGGAAAATAATTCAATGTTTTCATAGTTTTTAAAGTCCAAAATGAGGAAAAATGTTGAAATTGTCACTTCAAGTTAGTAAGTTCAAGAATTTAGTTTCAAATGTTTAGTGTTTTTTTGTCAAAACTTGGAAACAGCTTCCGATGTTGTTCCACACCTTGCAATAGCCATGCTCTCTGTTGTTCATCTGTTGTTATTATTGTTGCAAAATCTGAGATTAGTTTGACGCCTCGTTCAGCAAGAATCGTTGACAACTTTTACTGTTCGAACAAACTTTTCAGCAACTTGGAAGTCTTCATCTGCTGCCCATTTATTCACTGGTTTAGCAAGCCAATCTCTTCTGATGTTGAGATTCTGGAACAACAGATGTGACTTCGGTCCTAACAGACTCTTCAATGTTGTTGCGTTTGATTTGTCTGAAGATTGGTTTACCTATTCGGAAGTTTTTAGGCACTGCTATTGTCCACAATTTGTTTGCTATTTTTTGGAAATGGGTACCACGAGGTGGTGTTTCACCCAGAACAATAAGATTATTTT
This sequence comes from Hydra vulgaris, assembly GCF_038396675.1. Lineage (NCBI taxonomy): Eukaryota > Metazoa > Cnidaria > Hydrozoa > Anthoathecata > Hydridae > Hydra > Hydra vulgaris. The sequence goes on from NC_088934.1 coordinate 2,515,925, forward strand.
CTGCGCACTCTCGGTAGTCATCCTGAGGAAACACAGATGATTTCTTGCTATTGAGCAGGATTTTTAAATTTTCAATGACTCGTTCTTTAACTTCCAACAACCATGGATTTTCAATTTTCAGCAACTGGATAGGTGATTGCTTATCGAGACCTGACCATGCCTCTTTGAAGGTAGCAAACATTTTGTTTTCTGGTCCTCTGATTTCACCAAACAGTGATTTCCAAACAGCGCCAGCTATAAGTTCAAGGATATGGCGACGACAAGCAAGATAAAATAGCTTTTTATCAACAAGTTCTTCGATAAGTTTAGCTGCACCCTTATGGACCCCACTGTTGCTTGCTGTAGTATCAAATACCAAAGCGACAACTGATTCTTTTAATCCCCATGCTTCTAAGAGATCATATGAGGCATCAGCTTGAGTTTGTCCTTTAGAATCTCCTAGTTGTGGCACACCCAGCAATTTTCCCGATGAAAATTCTGGTGAACCTGACAGAAGAATTGCTAGACGTTCAAACTTATCACCAAGAGAGTCCTGCAGTAACTTTCCATCCCAGTGCATGGCACTAAATTGAGGTGGTTTTTCCTTTATTTTCTCCATTATGTTTTCTGCAATGTGCTGTCTGTTTGACATTCGCTTTCGACGCGTAGTTGAACGGGATACATCGAAGTCGTCTAGATTGCCACCCGCTGCTTTTATTATAGCTGAAACTATCATTGTAGTTTGATTGTCGGACAACTTTAACCGATCGGCTGCTGTCGTTAACTCGTCACATTCCATAATTTTTCTGGGAACTTGAAGTGTAACAAATTCTTGAAACTCTATTTTTTCAATAATGTGATCTGGCTCAAAATCCGGATCAATTTCCGTACAACCAACTTGTGCATCATCCTCGGACTCTTCAAAAAATTCATTTCCTTCTAGCTCTGCAGCTGCTCTTTTCTCTAGTCTTTCTGTTTCTTTTTCTTGTCGTTGTTGCTGCTGTTCAATTCTGGTCAGAAACTGTAAAGCCTTTGCTTCAAAAATTTTATCCTGGCCATTCATACTAGACTTTCTTTCATGTTTCTGATTGAGATAAAACGCAATGTCATCATCTTTGTCTTTCTGAGATAGAAGTCTAGATTTTCTTATGTCATCAATTGCATCTGGAGCACCAATGTCGAAAAGCATATCAAGCTCTGAGATGAAGTTTTCTCGTTTGTTGCCAGGGTCGGTGGCACGACTTCTATTTTTTTTTAAACTGGTCCATTCATTCCATAATCCAAGAACATCAAACATACAGTTTTGTTTTACTTTGGTTTTGATGCGAGCCATGTGCCAAAAATCTGCAACATTGTCTGCAACGATGTAAGAAATTTCTTCATTCTTAACACTGTTACCAACGCTATCAGGATCATGTCTCAGATATAAAACATACTTCATCACCTGTCTGCGTGTAGGTAACTTTACTCCTGTAATTGATGAACATGGCTGACCAATCAACCAAAAATTTGTACTAGTTCTAGTGGTAGGTTTTGAAGATGACGGAATTGCGGGAACACTCGAAGGTAATGGCAAAGACGGTATAATTGGGTTTGTCACTTTTAATTCTTTTCCACTCCTAGTCAACATTTTCTATTTTTTCTAAACAAAAATGCAAAATTGTATGTACCCAATCATAGCATGCAGGTAAAATAAATAACTATTATAACAAAAACATTATTTCCTATGTGTTTTAGAAAATGACATACAATTTGTTTGATTTGGGTCAAAATTGGGTCAAAATTGTGTAAAATTTAAAAAAAAATACTCACAATAACTTAAATAATCATCAACTTATCAATTGGCATCCATAACTTAATTAATCAATAACTTAAATTGATCAATTTCAACATTTTTCGACAGTTATACTAAAAATAACATAGCGTTTTTGTACATTTTCTGTTAAAATTTACTTAAAATGTTCAAGAGCTTCGAGCAACCCCTAGGAGACTTTAAATAAATCTGTAAAAAATGTTTTTCAATAAAGCATTGATAGTATAATGGGAAAAACTTCACTAGGCTATGTTCTGGGTTGTGTAATAATTTCTGGACAGCCCTAATATACACACACACACACACATATATATATATATATATATATATATATATATATATATATATATATATATATATATATATATATATATATATATATATATATATATATATATATATATATATATATATATATATATATATATATATATATAAATATATATATATATATATATATATATATATATATATATATTTCTATTATTTTATTCTAATTTACTTCCATCAAGGCTGCAAACATCCACTATTAAGTTGGGAGTTACTAGAAAAAAATAATAGAGTTATATAGCAAGGAAATGGTTGACAGAAGACTTAAAGAGTTGAAGGTTGTATGAGTAAAGAAAACATGAAGATGAAAGAGAGTTCCAAAGTGCGAGGAAAAAAGCTAGACAAATAAAAGTTTTTGGAGCATGCAGAGACAGATACAGTATAAGAATGAGACTTTGATGAGTGGCAAGTCAAGCAAGAATGAGTTTTAGTTGATGGAACTAGAGATGAACGCTCCTTTGAGCAGCGGCCATAGTAGTATTTGTAGAAAAGACAATGGGATGCAACTTTGTGACAATGGGAAAGAGGCTCAAGCTCAGCAGATAGACCAAGTTCAACTACATTTACAGTGCATTTTTGGACATTTTGTCTGAAGAGAAAGAGCATCAAACAAGAGCCAGCCAAAACATGACAACAGTATTCCATACAGGGCAAATAAGAGATTTGTAAAGGTTGAGAATGGAATCAGGAGAGAGAAAATGGTAAGCACAATAAAGGGAAGCAACCTTAATAGATACTAATTTAGCAATCAATTGTATATATGGTTTCCATGAAAGATCAGTAGTAAATGATAATCCAAGAAGACGTAAAGAAGAGGACATAGTGAGAGGGTTGCCATGCATTAATATAGGAATGACTGCAGTACTGCAATAGTTGTTTGCAGTAAATAACTGAGTTTTGTTGAAGTTAAAATTTACAAGCCACTGTGAGCCCCAATCTGTTGCAGAAGTGAGATCAGATTCAAGATCAGCTGCCTGTTCTAAGCGATCGAAAAAAGAAGACTATTTTGTCAAGATTGGAGTATAAAGTAGAATCATCAGTAAAAAGAGCTACTTTAGATGTAAGGTTGTAATATATATACATATATATATATATATATATATATATATATATATATATATATATATATATATATATATATATATATATATATATATATATATATATATATTACATTATATATATATATATATATATATATAGTGTTTTTTACTAATTAATTATTGCTCTGTTCTTTAAGAACATTGAGCACTCTATTTGTAAAATACACTAACATAATTTCCATATATATATATATATATATATATATATATATATATATATATATATATATATATATATATATATATATATATATGTACATATATATATTTAAATATATATATTATAAATATATATTATATGTATATATATATAAATAAATATATATTATATATATGTATATATATATGTGTGTGTGTGTGTGTGTATATATACAATCATTTTTCTAAATATGCACAAATATTTAACCACTTAATTTTATTGTTTAATTTTATTTGTTTTAATTTTTTTGCTAAATTGTATTGTTGTTTACTTGTTACTTTTAAGGGTGCAAAGTTATCAGAGGTCATAAAAGAGATTTGTTTAAAGTAAGTTTTTTTTTCCATTAAGTTTTTCCTCTTTTATTTTTATTAGTTTAATAATTGTTTTTAATTAGTTATTTTAAATAACAATACTTTCTTACCATAAATAAATAATAGTTACTGTGGAACTTTACAATTAGTTATTTTTACATCATTGTATAACTTAAAAAGTATATAACTTAAAAGGTATATAACATGTTTTTGTATTTTTTACATGTAAAAATACATGTTATACAAGTTTTTCTTTATTTTCTCATGAATAAAAATGTTAATACCCAATTATTAATTTCTTTACGCTCTAGAATTCACAAAAATTCACAAAGAATTTTTGTGAATTCTAATTTTTTGGTTCATTTTTAAAATCCAGTATTAAAATTTATAATATGTATAAATGTAAAATACAATTCATTATCAATGACAAAATCACAGTTCCTGAATTTGCTAAAAAATTTTCATGTTCTAAATGTTTATCAGAGCAATCAGGAATTTGTTTTTCTTTAAATAACGAAAGTTTGTTTTATTTTTTAATATTTTTATGATGTAGGAGTGAGTTTTTTTCCTGAGTTTGTTTTTTTTTTTGTTGAAATTCCAGACCGGTTCTCAAGAGATCTTTCAGGCGATTGATGTTTTTATCAGTCATGATTTTTGGTTTTCTGCCTGATCCAAACTTATGAGACATTGATTCATTGTTTTTTCATTTAGCCACATAACATTTAATACTTCTTTCAAGGTGATTAGAGGCAACAAAATTCTCCACAATGTTTCTAGTTTTAGTATTAAGATGCAAATGACAATGTTCAATTAAAGTAGTCAGTAACATTTTGTAATTAATTTTTTTTTAACTAATCTAGATAAACAAAAATTTCAGTAAAAAACACTTTATAAGCAAAACAATAATGATGTCTGGCAGCTTGTAAATAACCTATTTTATTAATTTTATGTCATAGTTTATTTTTAAAATTGATTGCGAAATTTTTATTTTTCTGTTTACATTAAAATAGAAGTATTAACTGTAATTAACATCCTATAATTTTTAACTGTTTAAAATTTAAATATCATTTTTTAAGTTAGATTTCTATAAAAACATAAAAACATTTTTTCACTTTTAAAGCAAGTATTATTAAAATCAACATTTTATTCCTCAATTTGACCATTTAATTAAAGTAGAAGCTAACTCCTAACTTAGCATTGAAAATTTTTGAGAAAGTTTTGAAAATAAGGTTTGTTAAGTTAGGAGTGAATTTGTATAAAAATAACCCATTTCACCAGTTTTAATTTTTTAAGTTATATTTAAACTTATCCTTTATAACTATCTATTCATTACTGTTTCGTTATAATGAATCCACTCAACACACTGCAATAAACAGTTTTAATAAACAAATGTTATTGTTAAGAGACAGTATGTTTTTGGAATATGTTTTCATTTTTAATTTTAATATTTTGATGAATTTACTACAAATACTTATCATAATTTTACAAGGAAATTTTACAAGTTTCAAAGATTTGAAGATTTTTTGAATCATAGTGAAGTCTCTAATTTTTGAAAATTTAAATTTGTTGACCAAAACTGAATTAGAAGGCTGGGTTAAAGTAAGAAAAAAAAATTAAAAAACAAAATTAAGTTTTTTTTTTACTGTTTTCACCTTCCCAAGGCTCAAGAAGCCATTACAGTTGAAAAGACTTTCAATTTTGGAAAAAAAAAATTTTAATTAAAATTTTTTTTTCAAAATTTAATACTGTTGTTACATTCAATTTTCAACCCAACGTGTCTTGATGATTAAACCCAACATGTCTTAATGAGCAGGACAACTGTGTAAAGAAGCAAGTCAAGTTTCTGATTTGTTGGGGATTGAACGTGGTACTTCTTGCTTAATAAGTGAGAGCATCACCACTACACTTTTACTTGTTATACCTGTTATAAGTAACAGTTTTATGCATTATTGTTATGATGTTGTCATATATTAAATAAACTTTTTGTTGTGATGTTATATTCTGTTTTATTTTAATTTAATTTTTTTTTTTTCATTTATTTTTAGCTATTTATTTATTAATTTTAGCTTTAGCTCTTCTCTGCCATTCTTAAAAAACATTTAATATAAAAAGTATTTCATTTTTTAGTTAAATACTTAAATTCATAAATTTCATAGTTAAAATTGTTAAAAAGAATTGGAGAGTGGTCTTTTCTTAAACAGAAAAAAAAAACATGGTCAAATTTATTTAAATTTGTTACTTATAAAACAGGAATTATAGAAAATGAAGGGAAAAAAAAGCTGTTATTCTTAAGTGCTTAATAAACCTAAGTTGATGTTTTCTTAAAATATTCCCACCCACCCTGAGCTTTTTAAGACCCCCTCCCCCGTTATTAAATTTTACTCAGGGATGTGGAGTCCCAAAAAGGAGTCTGGTTTGAAAGTCACAAAAAGATTACTTCTTCCTAGTTTTTATTATCCAGGAGCTCTAAAAATATAGTCCCAAGGTCCTAAGGTATAATGGCGGCAAGGACTCCAGGACTCTGGGCTTAAAAACAATAAGCTTTAATAAGTGATTAAATCTTATTAATTTTTTCTTTTTGCAGATAATAAGTCAATCAACATGTTTAGAGCTTCTTGACATCAGACAAAATAGAGATATAAAACCATAATCCTTTTTGGATTCTGCATCCCTGATCTTACTTGTTATAAACAAGGAAACTATATCTCAAAACTAAAAAAAAAAAAAAAAATTTTTAATTATTATTTTCTAATATTTGAGACCGGTTTAGGTCTTAAAAATTAGAAAATATAAACTCACTTATTGAAATAAAAATAAAACATTCATACCATAAACTTGATTTGTTTATTGAAAAGAAAGAGTAGAAAGAATTTAACAAGTTAATTAGGGTAAATTTTGAGTGCAAGTTATCAGTATGTTTTACAATCATTTCTCTTCCTTTATTTACAACTACCTCCACAACTCTAAATCCAATCGAAAAAGATAGCATAAAATTAGAAACATCACCTCCTGAAATACCAATAACACTTACCACTATTGTCTAAGAAATTTTTCAAATTTAGGATTGGATTTTATAAAATTACCAAGAAAACACAAAAAGCATGTCAGTAACAACTAAAGGAACAATTTGATTTGGTCAAAACTGTTTCAGTTTCATTATTGTCAAGTTACTTTCAGGTGGGAATAAAAGGATGGATATGAATATTTATCCAGATGTGATAAATGGGAGAAATGGAGGAGAGGAAGGAGGGGGGGGAGGTAGACTTAACAGACAGGTGAATGGGAAGTTTTTTTTTCTATAAATGAGTTTATACTTTCTAGTTTTTAAGACCTAAAAATTAGAAAGCTCTTCAAAATTAGAAAAAATAACTGAAATTTTTTGAGATTTGAGATATATAACTATATGGGCAATTTCCATAAATATTTTATATTATATTAAATAAATAAAATTTTAGCAAATGAATATTGATGTAGACACATGAAAGTTATCTAAAATATACCTTTAGTACTAAAATTAATTTAAATCATTTTTATGCTTCCGAAAGTTACGGTTTTACTCATTGTTGCATCATAAAAAAAGTATCATTGTAAAATGTTATTTTAGCCATGAATATATTTGCCTAATCCGAATTAATTTAGTGTGAAGATGGAGCTAACATGTTTAATTTGTTATTGTTCAGGTTTTATACTTTTAAAAATATATATATTTCAAAAAAATAACAAAAGATCTTTTGTAATTTTCATGTAATGTAAGTTAACAAAAACATGATAAAATTTTGTTTTTTCTAAAATTTTAATATTTTAGAAAAAACAAAAGTATATTATTAAAAAATTTAAGTTTTTTTTAAAAACTTAAATTTTTTAATAATATATGCGAAAGAATATTAAGTGTTACGTTTTTACATTTAAAGTTTTGAATAACTATACTTAGTTATAGGACATTTAAATTTTAAGTTTTTGTAATCTAAGTTAAAATTACTTGCGTTTACTAAAGTTCTGGTGCTTTTTCGTAAATTTTTGTTTGTAAAAATGCAATTAAGGGGGTCGACTTAATAGGTAATAATAAAGTTGTCATACTAAAGTAATTTTTTAAAGTTGCTCTTGGTCTTGCGGAAAAAACTGTTTTCGGTATAACTTTCATAAATGTTATGAAAAATAACTCGGGAAGAGTGTAACCAGTTTTTATAAAATTGCCTTTGTTAATTACTTTTGATGAATGCGTTCAATACTTTTGCAATTCTTTTGTTACATAACTCTAAAAAATCTAATGATAATAACTGCTTGGTAATGAAAGCAATGTAAGTTAAATATATAGTATCAAAAAAAGCAAGTTTATTTTCCATAGCCACCTCTGATTAATTTTTTAATATTTTTTTTATTGGTATAGAATTCTCAACATCTTGTGAAAATTTCCAATACAATCTGTATTACTAATTTTTAGAAATTTGACCTAGAAGTTGAAGCAATTTTTTTACCTTGTTTTCTGCGTAACATAAAAAAGTGGCATTTTCAGTTTTATTCTTCCGACTAACAGCTTTAATGTCTTTAATTTTATTAACAATTTAAATTACAGTTTAAATAGGCAAATATTTGATAAATTTGTTGCACATGTAACGTAAGTTAAAAATTGAATTGTCCATATATATAATAATATAATAGATAACAAAAAAAACAGGGGGAGGGGGTCTTAATAAGCTTAGGGTAAGTAGGAAAATTTTTGGAAAATTATTAAACATCAACTTCTGTGTATTAAGCACTTAAGAGTACCATCTTTTTTTACTTTTATTTTCCATAATACCTGTTTTATAAGTAACAAATTTAATGTTTTTTTACTGTTTAAGAAAAGACCACTCTCCAATTCTTTATAATAACTAAAAAAACTATTCAAAACAACATCTACAAAAAAAAATAAAAAAAATTGAGCTACATTGGTATTTTTGTAGCTAAACTCGCCCCAGTAAATTTATGATAAAGGTTTTTGTCTTTGTTTCTGTTACATACAAAACAGAAACAAAGACTAAAACCATCTTTCAAAGTGGTAGATTTTTGTTGGTTCAAGGAAAAGTTTGAATAGTCATATCTTTGAAACTTTTTGTAATTAGATAAAATTTTGGGAATTTAAAAACCAGCAATATCTGAGACTTAGGGTTGCATGTCCTTGATGTTTTCAAATGGAATTGCACTTAGATTCATGACATGAAATATAGTTGTTAGTTAATATTTCAAGTATAAATTTTTGAAAATTTTGTATAATGTAATCAAGTCTTGCTTTGGATGACAAATTTCTAACAGTTTCAACAATTTATGTATATTTCAACATTTTATGTATATTGAAATAGAAAATGTTATTTGAATTAGCAAATTAATTGTAAAACTGTCTTCTGTTTTTCAACTGTGGTAATTAGTTCAGTGCAGTGACTAGACTGGAGAAAACATGACTTTTGAAACACTTAAAGATTAAATATGTTTGGATGTGTGCTACTCAGATAATATTTGTTAAATAGTTTCCAAGGTTTTTTGGATTTACAATGGAAATTTTTGTCTTTACAAAATGAAGCAATTCTAAGTGTAGAACAAAGTAGTAGTTGCTGCTAGCAACATAGTAGTAGTTGCTGCTAGCAACATAGTAGTAGTTGCTGCTAGCAACATTTAACTACTACTTTTTTGGCCAGAGGAAAACTTTGTTGATGACAGTTTGTTAATGAAAAATCATTAATCATTACTCAACTCAAATATAATACCAACCACATCTTTTATTAAGGCTTTTATTAACTGAGATTTATAACTGAGATAATATAACTGAGATATTATAACTGCCATTACTTATAAATTTATATACTTCTATTAGGGTATTCCAAAAAACAATATTTTTGAAAAATATATGCTGCCACCCCCTTAATGTGTTCCATATGAAAAAAAAACTCTGGGTTTAAAATTTTTTTAAATTAATAAACATATTAATACCATTATTAATATTTTTATATGTTAGTTATAATATAAATGTTATTACACATTATTGTTATAATATTGTTTTAAATTATAGTTATTGTATGTTTTAAATTTTAATTACCTGTAATGTTTTAGATTATAATATATTGTTGTATGTAAATAAATATTATTTATAACTATTATTCCATATTGTTTATGTTATATTATTAGTTTAGTGTTAATATATATGAAGTTTTTACAAATTGAATCTGACAAATTTATTTTTCATGTTTAAAACATTTAGACTTATACTAACTATTATTAACTGAATTTTTTGTGAATTTTTAAATAATTGCAATTCAGTGATTCAGTTAATTGTTTAATAATTTGATAACTATACCATAATATATTAATAATAATTCATTCAACAAGATAATAATAATTTATTATACTAATTTTTATTTGTTTTGTATTACAAGGGTTTGTTTATAAACAATTCAAATGTTAATTTAGATGGACCATTACATCAAAGTTTGATCAACATTCTTTACAGTATCTTGATTCTAAAATATATATTACAGAGGAGGTAGAATTTTTGTTTTTATTTATTTTTGTTTCAATGTAATTGTTTAATCAAACTGTTTGTAATTAATAAGTTTAAAATTAAAAAAGTTTTTAGAAATTTTTTTTAATCCATTTTCCAGTAACATTTTATTTTAATCTTTTATTTATGTTTCATTTTATTTATGTTTCATTTATGAAAAATGTTTAAGGAAATATATTTTTAAGCATGAGGAAAAATTTACAGCAAATGGATGTTTCTGTGCTGAATGACAGTTCACGCTAATGACAGAAACAAGAGTTCAGATTGAGTTTTGGTTGTTGGAATAAGCAATGATTTCTCACTTGAGCATCAGCCATGATGGTATTTGAAGAAAAGAGAATGCAACTTTATGATAATGGGACAGGGACTCAGGCTTGGTCGCTACATCAGGTCCAATAAGTTTTACAATGCATTTTTGGATTTTATCTAAAAGAAAGAGGGCCTCATTATAAGAACCAGCTTAAATATGACTACAGTATTCCATATAAGGATAAATAATAGATTTAAAGAAGTAGAAAATGAAATCAGAATTAAAAAAGTGACAACCACAATAAAGTGAGGCAACCTTAATAGAAGCTTCACAATGAGTCATAACAATTGGCTACTTATGTGACCTCAACATCAATGCAATCCAAAAGCGCTAACAGGAACAACTGATGTGCAGATGGCATTGTTAGAAATCTGTTATTTTACAGCTTTTGATAAAATCAGTTTCTCTTAGAGCTATTCCATATTTTGGAAAGCCTTACAACTAGCTGGCCTCAGAGCAATTAAACTTAGTTTTTAAACTGTGGTTAGGAGAAAACAGACCAACAGTTTACTGTAATAAGTTACTGGAACATTGTAGGAACATATTGCTGTAATAAATTACAAGATTAGTTTACTGGTACAAATTATTGCAACAATAATGGAAAAAATAACTGGAAACCCTAACATTTTTTGCAATTACTTAGAAAATCTAAAAACTTAACTATTTATGGAAACGTTGTTTCAGCAATAGATGTGAGAGTGAAGCAGAAAACGAAACATACATACAGATAAAGATAACTTTGTAGATACTTAAAAAAAAAAAATGAACGGTAATATGAAATTTTGTTAAAAATACAAATATGATTGAATAAGAAAATCAGCTCCATATTAAATATAATAGAAAAAGAGAAAATATAATGAAGAATTCATCCATTTAAGTAGCATACTAAATACACCATAATCAAAAAGTTTTTGGAGCAAAAGATCATGAGTAAGTCAAATGCTTTTTAAATAATCTTTTATAAACATATGCACTGTCATTAAATATGAGATCTGATAGGCAATAATTTGGTAACAATTTATTTATAACAAATCCATGCTATTTTTGAGATAAAAGATTAACTGCAGATTGATACCCTTTTAAACAATGCTGTTGTGGCAGCAGCTGAGTTGAACTTAAAGGATGAAGAAATTGTTAAAGATTGTAGCTGTACATTTGATAACATTGACTTTGACAGCATTTTACCTTTTGATACATTTTTCTCTTATTTGTAATATTTTACTCTTTCATTCAGATTTAATTTTATTTTTAACTGTAACTTTTTTAAATTTTTTGTGTTTTTATATTGATAGATGAGTTTTGGAATGTAGCCATTATTTAGCATTTAGATAACTGATAACAAAGATAAAAACTGATAGATCGAAAACTGATAGATCAGTTTTTAATGTGTCGATTTTCTTGGCCAAGTATGGGGTTTTTTACATCCCTGGCTCCAGCCAACTAGCAGGGTTAGCAGTTTTGGTCTTTGCTTCTGTAATCAAGTTTCTTTTTTATTTTATGAGAATTATCTTTAGAAAGCTTTTTTTAATATTCCAGTTTTTTGAAGTTTTTATAATTTTGTTAAGATATAAAAAATGGGTTCTTAGGATGGCTTGAAGATTCTATGGTATTATTGAAAGTTAGAATTAATTAGTTCTTTTTTTTGTCATGCAAAGAACTAAAAAGAGAACTTATTTATAACCAACTAAAACTTGTTCAGTTTCAAGATTAGATGAACACCAAATGTGAGTCTGTATTGCTGTGTGTAATTCACTCACCACTGCAGATGGTGAAAGTTATTTTTTTTCTCTGTTTTAATTTTTTTTTTATTTTTTTTTTTCTTCTGTTTTGTTGATCACTGTTGAACATTTTAAACAATAGTTTTGATTGTTTCTGTTTAGTAGGAGTTTTATCTATATTGATGTGGATTAGGGTGTATCGAAAAACAACTTTTTTTGAATTTGAAATTGTAATAGAGCGGAAAAGTTGCATAATGCTATAAAAAGTAATTGTGCCTAATTTTTTTGTATATTTTTTATGTCTTCAGTTCACGGTAGGGTTTTATTTTCCTTACAAAAACACGTTTTCTGACTTTTTTTACAAAATAAAAATAACAAATTCTATGCATATATTAGAGTTGTATTAGAGTTTAAACATTATACAATAATCAGGTTAGAAATGGTTACAATTTTTAAGAAAATATTTTAATGTCTTCAGTTTCCACTAGAGGGCTAAGTTTTTAAGAAAAAACACTGTTCAATGAGTCTCTGGCAATTAAGCTCTGCAATTCATAATGTACAATTAAAGTTATGTGGAAAATGTTTTTGAAAAATGCCTAAAGTTAAGCTGTTATAAAGTTCAACCATCTGACCCATATGGATCTGTCTCAAACTGTTTCTTTGTGTTGAATAAAGGCATTATTTTTTGCGATGCAACTCTTGCACGAATGAAGCAGTCTCTATTAGCCAAACCGCAAACTTGATCTGAAGCCTTGGTTACAAGTTTGATGCATCTCTCTACTCCTTGAGTATGGTATGGAAAATGCTGCACATCTGGAAGATAAACATTTTTTAACATTTCAATTAGGTTTTCATCTGAAATGTGAGTGGTAATCTCAAAAAAAAGGTTCATTTAGTTCACATTTTTTTCTAATCAATTAGATCTATATAGTCTTTTGCTTCAAAATTTCTGGTATAGAGAACTTTTGGACTTTGTTCGTTTTCATCTTGCTTTCATTATTTGTTGTAATGCCAATTTCCTCACATTTGGGCGAGTATCCGATATCATAGCAAGAAGCATGTTTTCTGGATGCGCAAAAAAACCATTCTTTGTATAACTTGATTGATGATACTTTTTATTTCACTACTGATATATCTGAATAAATCAACGGTTAGCCATAAATGTCTAGCACCTTCCGTGCATGCGGGATTACATCTTATATTGAACCACATTTGGCAGAAACTTCAACAGTAAACTCAACTATTTCTCTCAGCCTGTGTGACGGTTTGCTACATCCAACATAATACCTCAATATTCTGTTTGCAGTGGTCACCTACCTAGCATGGTTAAGTTTTCCAGGATTTCGGTTAGCCAAAGCGTTTGGACAATAACTTGTAGATATTGCTTTACAAATATCAAGTAAGTATTTTTGGTCAGAGCTAAGAGATTTTTTGTACAGGAATGTAGCTAACTATTAGCAAGGTATTACACAACTTAATTTCTCTTTCGTTTTCGTATATTTTTCTCCTTGTTTGTATCAATAACTAATATTGTATTTTATCTTCCATCAAAATGCAAACCTTCTATTATTTGAATATCTTCATGGTCTAAATGTTGCATTTTAAGTCTGTTTTTCTTTCGTTCTCTTTGAATCTTGTTTTTATCAATTACTTTATATTGGTTACTATTGTGCTGGAAGACATGAACGTAATTTATGAAATTACGTTCATGTCTTCCAGCACAGCACATGCTATAAATGCAGCACCTCTGCTTGAAACACCTACTCTATAGCAGGCTTGTGCTAAGGATAGTAACGGTGATCTCATTTGTTCAGTTTTATCTTTTCTGTTCCATTTTCGCTTGCGGCTTTCAGCTGTATCTAAATAATCAGCATCTGATTCTGAGTCAGTATTCAAAATCACAGTCTCATCAGAATCAGAATCTTGAGATATAGAATAAAAACTTGATTTCTGAATGCGACTTGATGATATTGCTTTAGCTTCAATACCTGTAATAGCTGAAGACTGTGTTGATGGGTTAGACAGTAAGGGGCTGTTTACTCTGTTTTTTCTTGCTTCTTTTTGCTGTAATCTTTAAGTACTTTGTATATTGAGTCCTTCCATATACATAATCCTCATAAATCTCTGATTGCTGAGAAAATCATGTTCTTTCTGTGGTATCTTCTTTAATTTTTACAGATGCATTTAGAAAAATCAAGGCATTTGCATGCTGCAACGTCAAATAAAGTATTTTCTGCATGCTTTTGAAATGTTATTATTTTGGACTTTTTTCTGTATGTTTCATTTTGTAACGGACTTCATAATATTTCTATACTTTTGATTGTACCAAGAAACATTTTTACAATGTGTTTATGCGACACAGTAGGTATCGATGCTTTTCTCCACAAATTTTCTATTTTGTGCACCAAATTTTCCAATATTTCTTTCAAAAAAGGTCGTTTTCCACCACTTTCCACTCTCATTTTCTGCATTGAGAAAAGATAAATTAGCATGACATGTTTGCATGTTCGCAAGGCATTTTCACATAAGCCTGCTGGTGAACCGAAGATAGGACAAGTAGACTTTTTCCTTGTTGTCACTGCAGCAGAAGACATTTTTGCCATTAAAATATTTTCTTTGATTTCAATTTGTTTTATTAATAAACAGATGTAAATCAGAACTAATAAATTATAAGCTGTGCTTTTTGGTATTTATCTGAATATTTATTAAATAAATGTTTTGATTATAGACATAATTTGTGGTAAATAATGCTGATGGTGATGGTAATAAATGACATATTAGTGACATTTTACATACTTTAATGTCAGTTAAAAATCACCGGTGTAACAATTGGCATAGAATGTTTGGTTTATTACATTTTAATTACTTTTATTCCATTATCGTAACAGTGACGGTAAGTGAAAGCCTTAACAACATAATTAAAATTACTATGTTTTAAATAAAAATTGTGTTTTTTCCTAAAAACTCAGTCCTCTTGCGGCAACTGAAGAAATTAAAATATTTTCTTAAAAATTGTAAGCATTTCTAACTTAGTCATTGTGTAATGTTTAAACTCTATTACAACTCTAGTATATGCATAGAATTTGTTATTTTTATTTTGTAAAAAAAGTCAGAAAACATAAAAAATATACATAAAAATTTGGCACAATTACTTTTTATAGCATTATGCAGCTTTTCCGCTCTATTACAATTTCAAATTCAAAAAAGTTGTTTTTTGATACACCCTAATGTGGATGCTGTTCTGAGTCTTGCTAATTATTAGCTAGCTAACAGATTATGGGCAACTTGACACTTTACCTAATTTTTAATTTGAATGATAAGTTTTGTGGTTTTTGCATTAGAAACATTTTTATGTAATAATAATAAAAAAAAGAGTTGTGTTTTATTTTCTTTAAAACTCTTCAATATGTTCCCTAAAGTGTCTGATACCAATATCATTACAATTAACATTTAATTTGTTTAAAAGTAATGTTACCAGTTTTTTGGAAAGTTCAATATGGAACTAGTGGAGAAGATATCTAGGTGCAATAAACAGTATTCTTTTGTTTTCTTTCTCATTTTTGAACTTTTAAGGGATTGCGTCACAAATTTCTGGTTTAGTGTTAGATTTTTTTGACTTTTGCACAAGCTACCTGTTAGTTCATTAAAAAAATTGCTTATTAAATACAAAATTTGGTTTTATACTTGTTACATGCATATGTTAGTAAAGTTATTGTTACAAGAATATATACATAACAAGTGTTGTTTATTGCGCTGTGAAAACATTCTTTAGACGAGCGTTGTCTTTTGATTTAGTGGTATGTTTTTTTAATAACATAGGAACCTTTTGTGGACTGCATGCATTTAGACAGTCTCTCTTAGGTGCCTACATGCAGCAGTTCACTCATTTTAAATTTAAGATCATCTTTGTTATGATTGCAAATAAAAATGGTTTGCTTTTAACAAATCTAAAAATTCTTTGGTCTTCTTGCACAGTAGTCTTATATTTTCCAACTCATTTTTCAACTTTTGCTTTATAATTTATACCGCTTGAAATTATCATGCAGAAAATATGAGAAAATTTTGGATGTATGAGTAAGATTTGCTCTCTCTATGATGCTTCAAAATAATACTGCGTTCTGCTCGTGCACAATGGCATTCCCAACCTACTTTAAAAGGTTTAGAAAACACTTTTACCATTAAGCATAGAAAAATAAATAAAGAATGTATTAAATTGAAGTATTAATTACTTTTCCTGTAAAAATTTAAAAAAATTTCTTTAAGTATTTTTAATTATCTTAAAAATTAATTTGCTATTTTAATGCATTCCCTCAATTACTTAAATTTTATCAAAAATATCCATCTTCTTAAATATATTGAATTTTTATTTGATCAATTTACTTACCTCATACTAATATATACACACATGAAAAATTAGCCTTACTACATTATACAGTAGTGTTAATACTTTCTTCTTCATTTGCTCACTCAGAATCAACAATGTCTCTACAAACAATATTTTAGTGTAACACTCTGCTAGCATTTAACACTATTTACCTTTGGTAGATTAATCAGCTCAGGATGATCAGTATAGGGTCTGTTTTTAACAACATAATATGCTGTTTTAAATACATGTTCAGTTGTGTCTGATTCAGCTTGATTAATTTTTGTGTAATTTGCTTTCAAATGCTCACCTTTTCTGAGTTTGAGAAGCTTGCAAGCCAGGCTATTGGCTTTACCTTTGTGGTTACATATTTTTTTTAATGTCTGAGTTTCATCGCAAGGCATTGTAGATCCATTATAGATCTATATGCAATCCATTCAAATAATTTTCTGCCCTTATTATAATTGCAAACAGAGCATTCAAAGTTGCTGTGGATGCATAATTAATAATTTATTTTTTAGCCTTTAATTAATTTTATTGTTTGTTGAGGCTGAGGCTGCTTAAATAAGTGTTGAGACATGGATGATAAAGAATTCATTGGTATACTAAGTGATTATTGAGGCCGTGATTATGAACAATTCGTTGGTAAAGTGCTAGTAAAAACGGAAACATTTAATAAAGACACATTATATGTATCTTGACGTATGAATGACAACAGATCTTAACATTCTTCAACATTTAGTTTGGCAAATGCAGGTCCGCCAAAAAAGTTTGATAATTTTTTGTTTGTTTATGTTTTGTAGCCATATACAGAAATGATGTTGTATTCAAACAATAAACCAATCATATTCTGAGAATGTTGTTTTAGTGATATTTAAATATCACTAAAATGGCAGAGTTGAAACCTCTTGCTTGTAAGCTGTAGACTAAAAGGATTTTTTAAACACTTTGGTTTTGTTTTAACGGGTTTTTTTTAATCTTTAATTTTATTATTTTATCAACAAAATATTGATGAAATATTAAAATTAAAGATTTTTCTGATTTATTGTTTATTTTTTGTATGAGTTATTTTTAGTTTTATTGAGTTATTTGTATAAGTTAAAAAATGACATATTCATAATAATTTTATTAAAAAAACAACTTTTAAAAATTTTATATATATATATTTATAATATTGTTATTTTATCATAGAATCGTGCTGATATTCATGATGGTGATATTCTTACATTAAACTTGAATGTTGTAAGTTGTTATAAGATGTTTAATGGTGCAGCATTTAGTGTAATGTTGATTTATTTTGATATTTATGTAAAGTTTCATTTAACAATTCAAACAGTTTTTTATTAATGTAAATTTTCAGTAAGTCTTTTGAATTTTGAAATTTGAAAAATCTTTACTAAAGATTCAATTTTTAAATTTTTACCAAAGATTCAATTTTTCAAGACTTTTTAGATAAATTCAATAGATAATCTAAAGTTACTTAAGTGATTATTACACCTATTTTTAACTCTAAATCAAAAATCTTAGTTGACACGAACATGATTAACAAATCTTAATTGATACGAACACGATTAACGAATCTTAGTTGACACAAACACGATTAACAAATCTTAGTTGACATAATTAACATAGTTAACATAATATAATTTCTCCTCATTGAATTTAATGTTGCCAAATGAAATTTGTTTGCAAAATAAAATTTATTTGCAATTACAGAAATAAAATTAAAAAACAAAACATTAAAGTAAAGAAATAAAATTTTTTTACTAAAGCAATGACTCAATACCTTTGAATTTTACTAGGCAAATATTTTTTTCACAGTTTTTTTTTTTTTTTAATTTGAATTCAGCTCCCCAAAACCATGAAGCCCACTACAGTCGAAGAGGCTACTAAAGTTGTGGTTACAACCTTCTTTCAACTCTTTAAATCCAAAACACAAACCTTGACAAACAAGGCTGCTGCGCGGAAAAACAAGTTGAGCACGGTACTACCAGGGACATGGTGGTTTTATTTGTCTACTGTTTGGAAACATTACCATGCTATCAATGGTTGAGAAACCTGACAAATTATTCACAAAAAATAATGGACAAATGTCAAATTATCAAATTCATGCTTATAAAAACATAGAAGAAGATATGTTCCCCACACCTCAAAAAAAATAAAATAATAATAATGATGATAATAATTGAAGTTTAATTTTATTTAATTTTATTGTGCATTTATTAATAATTTTAGCATAATGGTAATACATGTTTGAATATAAATATGTCTTATAATTTCAAAATCTATTGAATAATTAGATATAAATTTATCTAATTATATCATAGATATTGAAAAACTGTTTTGATTTAAGATTATGAACTAAAAATTTAGTACTTTTGAAAATGTAAACAACATCACAACTTTTTTAATAGAAATTAGACTCATACCTTCTATTAAAAAGTCATTCATAAAGTTTAGAAATTTAGAAAATTTATATATTTTTATTTTAATTGGGTAATGCATTATTGTATATAGTTCATACATATATTGGGTTCCTTATATCATTTGGTAAATAATAAGAAAAATATTGGATATTTAAGTCAGTTACTGATGAAATTTTATGAAAAAAGTTTGTAATCCAAAAAAAAAAGAAATTTTTTTAGAGAAAAATTGAAAAGGTTTAAACAACAAAGGTTTAACAAGGAAACACATTTTGAAATTTTTTTCTTATCACTATTTTTATTGCTTGCTTATCACAGCAAATCCTTTTATACTTATATTTAAGATTGCTTTATCTTTAAGGTGAGAAATTTGTAGGACGTACAATTATTAGGTTTAGAAGTCACAGTTTAAGCACACTAGTTTTATATTAATATTGATGGGAAGGATCAAAATAATTTAAAAATAAGATTCTCTATTTTTACTTTGTATTGGTAGAGCTTTAAAAATGTGTAAAAGCTTCTGAACTTCATAGAGGGAATAAACAGAGTACTAGAATCTATTATTTATGAACTCCTTAGTTTTTTAAAACTAATCTTTTCGCCTCTTACTTTCTTTTTCTATTGAGCTCAGAATTTTTCCTTAACTTTTTTCAATGCTTCCAAACTAAAGAGTTCAATTAAAATTAATGAGTATTCTAAACTGTGGGAGAATGGTTGTAGCTTTGAGTGCAACACCTCATAATTGTCATGTTAAAATAAACAAAAATGCGCAGAAATGGGATGTTGCAAAATTTATGAAATGAGCAGTTTACAGCATTAAACAACCATGTTATAAAATATGAATGATACAACTTTTAAAAGTAAATTTACAATAGGCTTGTTTGTAATAGATGTCATTAGAAACATTATTAGTATGATGTCATTAGAAACATCATCTATAAAATGTCAATAAAAACATCATCCGTATGATGTCATTAGAAACATTATTAGTATGATTCGATGATTGTTTTGTTTTAAAAATTTTTTATCTTGTACTTATTATATTTTCCAAGTTTTTCTGACTTACAAGACAAAAACTCAATTAGGCAACTGTATATAACTCCGGGTAACTATAACAACTGTATATAACTCCAGGTAACTATAACAGGTGTAGATAACTACAGGTAACTATAACATGTAGATAACTTAAGGCAACTTTGACAACTGTGGATAACTACAGATAACTATAACAACTGTAGATAACTACAGGTAACTAAAAGGTTAACTTAGGTTAGGCAAAGAACATTAAGATTAAACTTAGAAGCAAGTTAAAGTTTTTCACATTTTTTAAAAAACAATAAAAAGTTATTATTTTTTATTATTAATAGGAGCTTTCAGCATCAAAGTTTCTTGTGGATATTGAACAACCAGATTCAGAGATTAAAAGAATGGCATTAGATCAGCTGGCAGGTGTTGATTGTGCAGGTCAAGCTGAAGATCCTTTGTTTGCCAATGAATTTATAAATAGAAATGGAGTAAATGCATTGGTTAAAATAATAGAGAGTGATACTGAGTAAGTTTTGAGTTATTATCTTAAGTTTTTACCTTTGCACAGTGGGTCAAGATTTACATAAAATGGACAAAAAATCATAACTTCTTTATTTTTGAAGTTGTTAAATTGAAATTTATATGAGTGGCTCTAGTCATCATGAAGATCTTTTTTAAAAAAAAATAATTGTTTTTTTTGCAGATGCAGGCACCCTAAACACCATAATAAAAAAGGGTGTATAGGGCGTTAGGGATTTTAGACAAAACTTTTTCCCAGATTCGAAGCATAATTGATTAAAATGTTTGTTGCGTGTTACATCCCCTTTTAATAAACAAAGAAACATTTATTTATTAGATATTTTATCAGAAATCAGTATAAAAATATACAAAACTTAAAATTGAAAATAAAGTTACAATAAAAGTTTAATACAATCTTCGTTAAGTTCAAGTTCTTTAATACATCTCGAACTCCTTCTTAGAGTGCTAATAAGTGGATCTGAATTGCACGATAATCTTCGCATAACATTTTCATTAGTGACTTATCGTAATAATTTTCTTGTGTAGTGTTCTCTATAATTTTTAATGTCTTTATTTCAACATTCCTGAGCTTCCTCAGAAAGAAGACCTACTGGTTTATCTCTTACAACTTGAGAACTATGAATTAGAATTTTTTGTACAATTTGAGGCATTGGGAACCATGGGTACTAAGAAACATAGAGCTCTGCTGTTTCATTGGTATATTTTTCAAGTTCATCAGCGTTAATTTGATGTTTGCACAATAAAACACAAAGAATTATGAATAAATGTTTCATGAGATTTTTATCTAAGCCAAGTATTTCGGCACTGTTTCTTTTTGTGCCGTGCACTGTTACTTTTCGTGCCGTGTTTCCATCATTTGCTGTACCTAAACCACTGCTTTTTACTTCTACATCTACAATTAACCTAAGTGATCTTTCATCATTTGCTGAACAATAATATTTTTTCTTACTTGCCACTTTCCTAATTCAATTCTATAACTTATATGAAGACAGCATTCAAAGTACCTAATCCATGCATGTAATGTGCTCAATCCAAATTAAGTGGAAACTGTATTAAAGATTTTTGAAAAAGCAACATTTAGATTGTTCATATTTGAAAGGTCAGTCCACAAATACTACATGCTTGAAGAGAATTACTTAAAGGCAAAACTATGGTAGCCACTTTTCCATCAATCATTGTGCATTCTAACTTATGTTTGATAATAGAGGAAATCAAAGACTGTTGGTTTCAAATTACTGTTCTTGATAGAAATATATTCTCGTGTAATAACCTCAGCACTTTCTTTTACATATTGAAATTGTACTGGACGGCAGTAAAGTTTAGAGAATGGTTTTTCATTAGTCCATAATGATTCGCCAGATTCTTCAATATAAAGTTTAATTGGAACGATGCAGGATAGAAATAAAGATTGTTCCTCAACATAAATGATACTTATCTCTTCTTCTGTACATTGTTTGTATAATGATTGGCTGGTTGAACCATCAAATCCTACTTTGTGTATAAAGACAAGAATGGGTTTCTCAGGAGCCTTACAGATTCATTGAATATTTTTAACAACCTGTATGTAGTATAGTCAATAAGGCTCTGCAAATCAACTGAGGCTGAATAATCAGTATTTTCTATTCCACGACAAGGTATGCATAAATCTTTTTCTTCCCTTACTTCATTATAAGTTGGATACAATTTGTTTCCGTTAGAAATTGCTCCAATAAGAATTGTTTGGTAACTGGCTTTATTATAAGCAGCCAGTCCAAAATCAAAGCTAATGCTTCCTCTACAGTATATATTGTTGTTGAATTAACTGCACCACTTTTCTCTGATTTTAATATTTGCTTTACAACCTTAAATTTAAAAATGTAAATTTGAAGAGTGAGGTGAATACAATCTACTAAGAAAATTTATCACCCGTAGTATTTTGAAGATTTTTTTTAATTAATAAGATAAATTAAAAATGACTATAGTATAGATGTTTATGTATCTTGGCATCACTGAACCTTTTTTTCTCTTTTAGTTTAAAAATAAGTAAAATAATTCCTCAGTAATGTTTTTTCTGCTCTCCTCTTCTTTCTTTTTTTTCAGACGCTTGGGTAAATGGTATGGAATTTGCACCTGGTGGTCTTCCGTAGACAGCTTATTTAAATTAAAATATCAGATGATTGTATTTAGTATAAACACTTGCTAAAACACAATTAAATAGTAAAAAACATCATGAGTCCATTACTTTAATTTTTATAAAGTATCATACCTAAATTGTGAGAAGAAGTTGGAAAAACCAAGCCTGAGTTTTGGCTCGTTTATCAGTTTCAAAACATGCATTGCTTGTATGTAGTTCATTTTCTAACCAGACTTTGTAATGCAACTCAAATCTATCCTTGTGTCTGTTTACTTTATTCCATTTTTTGTTAAATTGTTTAGAAAATAATTTGAAGTCTATGTCAGAGATCCATGTAACTTTAAAAGCATCAGGTTCGGTAACTGATTTGATTAGGTTGTTTTCCAAAGCATGAAACAATTTTTGAGATATTTCTTTATTTTTCATAATGATTGGTAAAAGAAAATTTCAATTTAAAAATATAGTAATAGTTTTTTAAAGGTTTTAAATAGTATTCATATTTTAGATATTAAAAAATTGATAATTAACTGAAATAAGTTTAAGCTTAAAACCACATTACTTAATAAAGTGGAATAGCATTAAGTTTTATTGTTTCTTGTAGTTTCCACAATTGCAATTAATTATTTAGAGTTCATACTTAACAACATTGTGCTTTGAACAATTGAAAATGACAAACAAGTCGAATGTTTAAAACCTGCTAAACTTTAATTTGCGCAACTTTGTACAAGATATTTTAATGAGAAACCTTCTACAATATTTGGACACTGTAAAAAAGTTATTCCCAAATATTCCTAAGAGTGGGGAAATGTGGGCAAAAAATGATCTTGAGCCTTTTATAACTTTTTATTATATTTTGTACTTTAACTCATATTTAAAGTTAAGAAAAAAGTTATAAAATACAAGATTATTTTTATTTGTTAAGTTTTTGTTTTTGTTTTAAACAACTTCGCTTCCAACAAGGCTGCAAGCAACCACTAATTAGAGTTGGAAATTACTTGAAAAGAAAAGATGAAGATTGTAGAGCAAGATAACGATTGACAAACGACTTGAAGGATTGCAAATTATATGAATCAGGAAAGCAAGATGAAGGAAGCGAATTCCAAAGGACTGATGTTAGAGGAAAAAAACTAGACGAATAAGAGTTTTTGGAGCACTTAGGAACAGTCACAGAAAAAGGATGAGACTTAATTAAATGACGAATTAAACAAGAATGATATATAGTAGATGGCACAAGAGACGCTAGCTCTTTAGAGCAGTGCCCATTAAAGTATTTCTAGAAAAGAGAAAGAGAAGCAACATTACGACAATGTGATAAT